>NC_064615.1:587025176-587328207 GCF_023898315.1 Schistocerca nitens | reverse complement strand
ATTTTGAAGAACTCCTGAACCCGAATGGAGACCTGGATGAGAAGGAAAAAGCCTACGAGAAAAAAAGAGGAGAAACAGCAAATAGAAAATGACCATACATGGGCAGAACTGGAAGAGGCATTGGGCAAGATGAAGGGAGGGAAGTCACGAGGTCTGGATGAGCTAAATGTAGAGATGGTGAGAGCAGCAGGAGAGTTGGGAGTACAATGGCTATATCGAGTAATGCAAATTGTGTGGAAACAGAAGGTGATCCCAGAAGACTGGAATAAGGGAATAATCGTCCCAGCCTTTAAGAAGGGAAATAGAAAAGAGTGCAAGAACTATCGGGGGATAACATTGGTGAATCATTGTGCAAACATTTTTGAGAAAATTTTGGAAGCGCGAATTCGGGCAAAATTAGAAGAAAAAATGAGAGAAGAGCAACATGGCTTCAGAACAGGAAGGTCCACGGTGGATCTAATTTTTGCTGTAAACTGCAGGAACAGCGCTATGAATATGGAATACATCTGCTATTGATCTTCCTGGACATTGAAACAGCGTATGATAGTGTACGTAGAAGCAAAGTGGGGAAAGCCCTGGAGAACAGAGGGGTAGAAAAACAGATTATTTTGAGGATAAGGGAAATGTACCATGGAAGTGTGTTTTTTTTTTTTTTTTTTTTTTTTTTGGAAGTGGGAGGGGAGATGTCAGCTTGGATTGAACAGAAGAATGGCTTGAGGCATGGAAGTGCACTTTCACCTTACTCTTAATTTTACTGATGGATGACATAATGAGTACAGTAGCACAAGTAACTGGTGAAAGAAGATGAAAACTATGGTGTTTGCAGATGATCTGATGATTTGGGGGAATAAGGAGGAGGAAGTACAAGAGCAGTTGGATCTATGGGAACGAACAGTACAAGAATATAGGATGAAATTTAGTACAAGTAAGAGTGAGATGATTACCACAACAAGAAAGAAGGAGAAAGGAAAAACTGGAATAACAATTGATGAGGGACGATTGAATAGAGTGGAGAGTTTCAGGTACCTAGGAAGCCTGATACAAGAAGATGGAAAAAAAAAGCAGAGAAATAAACGAGCGGGGGAGAAAAGCAGAAGCACTTCGGAAGAGTGTTAGAAGCCTGATATGGAGCAAGGATGTACCCCAAATCAGTAAAAAGGTTGTATACCGGTCATACTACGTCCCGATCCTGACACATGCATCAGAAACGTGGGTTATGAAAGGAAGAGGGAAAAGCAAAGTACAAGCTAGTGAGATGAAATTCTTGAGAAACAGTATTGGAGTGATAAAGATAAATAGGCTAAGAAATGAAAGGATCAGAGAGTTAATAAAGGTGGAGCTATTACAAGACGAGATAGAGAAATCAAGGCTGAGATGGTACGGACACATCAAGAGAATGGAGGAGAAGAGGACACCCAGGAGCAAACACTAGATGAAACTGGAAGGAAAGAAACCAAGAGGAAGACCGAGAGACAGATGGATGAAAGGAGTAGGGGAATGCGTTCAGAAGAAAGGTGAAGACGGAGAGATGGTGGCAAGACAGAAGAGAAGGAGAAACCCATGTTCCATACAGACCCGGCCAGAGGCTGGAAACTGTCCAAGATGATGATGATGAATAAAATAGTATTGTACACTTATATACGGAACATGTGTTCAAACATGGCTGTAACATTAACATTATTTACGTTACTTTCATGTTTGAACACAGACACTGCATGTAAATGTACGAAACTTTTTTTTTGTAAATCTTTTCATTGATGCGAATACTGACAACTACAAACTGTGGAATGGAATGACGATATTGAAAATTTGTGCCACACTGGGAGTCGAACCCGATTTCCCGCTTGTTGCGAGCGGGCCCCTTACCAATTTCGGCTGGAAGTGCGCGCCTCACGGTCACACTCAAAACTCCATATTTATCTTATTTGCCGTACTGTCGTTAAAACTGCAAGCAATGAGCAGCTTACAGTTTCTAACTGGTTTGTATCGTATAGTAAACTTATGATACGTACCAAATAATCAATTTTTGTTAATGTATCGATAATTGTTATACATAGCGAAACATGAATTCTTGACAAGTTCTGCTACATTGTCTATCATAGAAACGTAAAAAAGGGTACACTGAAATTCCTATTACGTCATTACCAATTGTAATAAATACGATTAACTTCCTTATCTGTGTTCTAGGGCACCGCCATCTTTGTCTCTAAAATCCAAGAAGTCAGTATATTTTATGATTGTTGTGACACGTTAGGAATCTGATCTACAGCATCCTCCTTTTTGTTTTATTGTCATATGTCATAACCTGAGATATCTACGAATATATGGTTCTGCGTCAGCTTGTGCAAGGCACATATCGACATGCATCAAGATAACGTTAAGAAATTTTGGGATACACAGGTCATTCAGCAAAAACAAACATTGAAGAAATTAAAATAACATTTTACTTATCAACCCCGAACGCTTTTGTCGTGTGTCAGTTTATAACCACCTTCATTAGTTTCCAGAAGCCTGTTGTTCAATTAGTACAACATTTACTATGGAAACACTTTTACAAGTGCAACCAAGCTAACAACGTAGAAAAAAGAACTATTATTTATTTCTGCATTTGGAATTGTAGGATCGAATAAAACTATTTGAAGCTTTCCTACACGGGGTAAATGTTAATAAAACAGATAAGCTGTGGGGATGGATTCCTGGATGGGAATGGAGGAAAAAAGGTCCTATGAACAAGTGTCCGGAGATGGCATTGACGAATAAAAGTTCTTCTGAGCACGTGCCGTGTGTTGCTTTTATGTTTCAGGCTGTGTGATTGACTAAGCTTACTGTAAGCTGTAAAATGGTCCGGTATTCATGTCGGGAACAAGCCGAGATGGTGTTTGTGTACGACCAAGCTTATAGAAACGGTCGAGAGGCAGAACCTGACCCTCCAAATCGGGTGTACGCAAAGTCCGTCTCCTGCCTGCAGTTTCGTCTCTCTAGAAAGACACATGATGACACAAACACTCAAAAAGAGCTGGAAATGGGGTGTGATGTGGTGGGTGTCTGCGAGGGTACTAATTTTGCTGCCTCTCGACAGTCTCCATCTGCTTGGTCATACATAAAGACCATCTCGGTTTATGCCCGACATGAATACCGGACCATTCTGGTGCTTACAGTACACTGCTTCAATCACACAGCCTACAACAACCAGGACACACGGCACGTGGCCACAGAAACTTCATTCGTCAGCGCCATCTACCGTGGCAACGATGCTCTTCCGGACACATGTTTATAGGACGTTTCTTCCTCTATTTCCACTAACGAACCCGTTTCTGCAGTTTGTCGGTTTTATTACTGTTCACCCTGTATATATACGCAGTACAATATGTGCAATTAATAAATCCAACCGCGACCGTAGTCGACGCTGAGTCGTCACTGAGATGAGAGATTTCTACCTTATTAAATTTGGTCTTACCAATCTGTTAAGTACAGCTTGCCCTACTATCATCAGTCGAAATTTTTCACAAAATGTTGGTTAGGTGGAATGATACTGTTTTGAATGAAATTCTGTTCCCTACTAAATAGCGGGGTAAAGGTATCATTTTCGGAGCACTGGAAGGCCGTAGGTAACATAAATTAATGGATTGCGTTTGCAGTAGCTACTTCTTATCGTGTAAGTTTCGCATCAAATGATTGAACAGCCATTAAAAGAAGGCATCGTTTTGGTGAGGCTATATATTATCTGAGTAAGACGCCTTATTCACGACTACTGATTAATTTTAACTCGAAGCTACACACGGTAACGACAGATCCACCGAAACATTTGCACTTACTTACAATCAAAACAGCCTTAGGACAGACACATAATATGCACTAAACTAAATGAAACACTTACAAACACAAAAAAAGCAGTAGAGTGCATTCTAAATACTTTCAGAAGAAGAGCCTCGTCTCTACATATCCTAACCTACACAACAACAGGCCCCTCCATGAGAATCTCATCAAAGCCAACCATTTTAAGTCCTTTCTTTAAAGTCAGTACCGCCATTAGACTGTTGTTTATTTACAGTGTTACATTTACACTTACACAATCATGATTTCGGCTTCAAAATGCCATTATCAAATGTTTTAAATTTTATAAATGGCCTAAGATGGCATACTGTCGTATTAAAATACATTATTAGACACATTATCTAAGAGTCGATATTTTTGGGAGAGCCTACTGCTTTGTTTCATAACACTTAAAACACTTGATAATGGCATTTTGAAACCAAAATCATGATTGTGTAGGTGTAAATGTAAAACTGTAAATAAACGTGTAATGGCCACACCGGCTTTAAAGAAATATATTATGATTGTGGCCCACATTATGAAAAAATTACTTTAAGTCCTGTCTGGAAAACATCTTAATCATCCCACTTGATCTCCCCTTTCATCTCGATATTTATTGACCTACAAACATTGATACCCCACATGTCGCACCACACGTATACAGCACTACACAAAAAGACTAAAAACACCAATAACAGTTGAAGACACAAATACTCTCTGAATGGAGAAACACTAGGCCTGATCATCGTCGTCGGCTGATACTCGTATCAGAGTTTTCGTTTCTCTCCTGAGATTTCCTTTGTCACGGTTCAGGCGTGGAAGTGTCGTTGATGGCTTAGCAGTCCAATCCTAGCGTGGAACAGGCGGCCGCAGACATTACAGCTGATGGAAGGTGGAGGACGTGGCTGAGCCTGGAGGAGTTTACGTCTCCGGCGTTTGTCATTCTCCATTCTTTGACGTTCCAGCTCAAAGTTTTGAAGAGCATTTGAGGTAACTGAGAGCCAGCGACTTCGATCTTCTGCTATTGTGGACTGGTTACTTGGATCGATGTTCAAGTTTTTCTGATTTTTCTTGTACTGATCCTTATAACGTTTGAGAGGGCACCTCGTGGCATTTTACCTGTGCTCACTTCGCTGTACAGCATTTGGCGTGGAAGTCTGTCATTTTTCATCCGCTGGACATGTCCGACCCATCTGAGTTGATGCCCAATGATAAGAGCTTCCATGCTATACATTTTTGCTTTCTCAAGAACAGCCGTGTTGGATATGAAGTCATCCCATTTCAGGTTCATGATATATCTTAGCTTCTGTTGGTTGAAGCGTTCTAGTGTCTTCACATCACAGCAATATAACGTCCAGGTTTCGCAACCATATAGCAGGGTGGAAATGACTACAGCTTTGTACACCATCAGTTTGGTGTACAGTGTTAGGTCTTTATTCAGGAAGACACGCTTTGTAAGACGTCCAAATGATACATGGGCAGCACGTAATCTATTCTCCACATCTTTTCCAGATGAGCAGTTAGTATACTTCCTAGGTAAAGGAAATGGTCCACTTGTTCCAATGGTGTATCATAAATGGATATGCTGGAATCAGGAACGGAGGAGCCAGGAGTTGGCTGCGCCATCACCTTTGTCTTTGGAATATTGATGGAGAGACCAAATCGTTCATACGCCCTGCTGAAGGAATCAACTGATAGCTGCAACTCTGCAGGTGAATGAGCTGGAGAAGCATTGTCATCCGCGTACTGCAGCTCTGTCACACGAGTGGTACTAATGAACCTTTTGGAATGGGGTGTGGACTGGTTGAATAATCCTCCATCGAACCTGTACTTTAGTTCTATTCCTGCATTGTTTACGGACGTCTCGTAAAGCATAGCTGCCAGATACAATGCAAATAATGTTGGTGCCGGGACGCATCCTTGTTTAAGCCCACTTGTTATTGGGAATTCACCAGTGGTTTCATTCTGGCAGAGGACCTGTCCAGTCATATGATCGTGGAGAGCTTCAATCAAGTCAACAAAATGTTCAGGGCAGCCGAAGCGTTTTAAGACCATCCACATGGCTTCTCTGGGAACTGTATCAAAGGCCTTTTCTAGATCGTAGAAAACAAGTAGTAAAGGCTTTTGCTGTTCTCTGCACTTCTCCTGTAGTTGTCGTGCACAGAAAATCATGCCAATTGTCCCTCTTGAGAGACAAGAGGCCTGATTATAACCCTATGACATATCGTCACCTCAAAGAATGTTTCATATCCTACCACAAATTACTTGCCGTCCTTTACAGTATTGTATTGTCCTTTAGACAGGTTATTACATAGAGAAGTGGAAAACTTTCAGCCGGCCGAAGTGGCCGTGCGGTTAAAGGCGCTGCAGTCTGGAACCGCAAGACCGCTACGGTCGCAGGTTCGAATCCTGCCTCGGGCATGGATGTTTGTGATGTGCTTAGGTTAGTTAGGTTTAACTAGTTCTAAGTTCTAGGGGACTAATGACCTCAGCAGTTGAGTCCCATAGTGCTCAGAGCCATTTGAACCATTTGAAAACTTTCAAAGTCTTAGTTTTTATAAAAATTGATACATGATCACATCAAACCTCATCCTACTCACATCAGCCTCACTTCTGTTTGCACAAAACCCTTGACACCATCCTCCAGAGCAAGGATTCCCAAAGCTTCCCTCCAACGGAACACTTTGCGAATACTAGTATTCTGATGGAACACCTTGTTTATTTTGAAGGTCAATAAAATATTTTAAAAATGAGAAAGATTTGTTTTATTGAGTGATCATTACAATTTTAAATCGTAAGTAATAATACAGAAATCACAATAAAATTTAAAAAAAGTAAATACAAATGTCAAAATATCGAAAGAGAAAATCCACCATGTTGTTATCAGTTACTCTCGGAGCACTTATTAACTTCCCGCAGACTACCAGTGTTCCCTGAAACACAGTCTGGGGAATCCTACTCTAGAGCAACGCAAGGGCATGCCCAATCCGCATGGCCTCTATGCGGCTACGGTGTGCGAGAGAGAGAGCGCGAATAGAATTCGCATACTTTGGTGGAAGTTTCCAAAGATAACCAGTGCTGCTTGGCCTAATGAAAGCCGAGTGAGCACATGTACTACAGGGTCACGCGAATTGCACAGCCGTGTGTGCAATACATTGTTCACGCCAAGGCGGATTTCACGCACGTGCCTTCACTTGCACGTAGGCTGCGAATGTGCAGCGTGCGCATTCGTGATGCGCTTCCCTTACACCACAGTTGAGCGAAATTTATTCTAATGACAAGTAACGAAGTAGAAACATTTATTCTTCATTTGTGAATAAAAAGTGTAATGAACAACAAAGCTCAAATCCAAGACCGTTTATTATTCCAGTTCTTTGTCCTTTATTAACCGAATGTACTTTTTTAAATTAGTTTTCAGAACAAGTCTTTTTGTCAGGCATCTCAACAGAAACTTTATTCGAATTTCGAAGATTTGCCGTTGTGAAACTAAAGAAAATACTTTCTACACATGCAGTGAGGGTATCGATGCGTTATTGCTCCAGAATTTTAGGTTTGTATATGACTATCAACACACAATCTTCGTCAGTAAAAATTGAGAAATCATCAATTTCATTGTAGTTTTTGGCAAATAATTGGTTGTGATTCCACATTAGTTTCACTTCTCAAATTACATTCGAAATTAAATTTTCCTTTTACGTCAAAACAGAATTCGAAACTCGTGACAATATTTGTTCATACCTTTGGCTGTTGTTTGTCTGTAATTTCTAGTAAGCTTCTCTTGGTCACGGACAGCAATACAGGTGAACTATTTGTTTTTATATCGTGAATATGACGTCGCAGCAATAAGTGTAGTGGCCGTAGAAAGGCAAAAAGTACTCGAAACCATTGTCTCTTCCGAAATTTTTTAATCTCGAACCTCTATATAACTGCAGAGATGCATGTCTGATCGTGAAACCATTCCTTGTCCTAAAGGAAAGCTCACTCAAGAATAAATCCTAAAACAGTTTCAAATGAGTCTGGACGTCCATCAGCCACAACAAACGTTTTAGAAGTCCTTTAGATTTAAAGTCTGTTGACGGTAGTCATTAACAACTGAGTTCTAACTTTGTTCAGTCATTTTGTAGCACTACAAACGCTAGCGAATTGCATAAATATATCAAAGAGAAACTCTTACGAGACAGTGTCAGAGTTTTGGTACAATATATGAAGGTGCTGTAGATTAACAGTTTTTGATGGATGCATTCTCATCCTTGGCTATTGACGTAGAGTACTTCGGCATGTTAGCAGCGGTAAAGGGGGAAGTACTGGCAGTGCAAAGACAGTTGATTAGGGCCGCGTCGATAGCGAACCAGCTAAGACCTCCCGCCTATGAAGTACTTTCGTGTTGTATTTGTTACGCTGTAAATCAAGTAAAGCTGCGTTCAGCCCGAAGTTTGGTTTGAACACTGCAATGCTTTACTAGGCAATGCCGTGTGCCCCTTACGTCCGAAACGTCTTAACAGAATTATATAACTAGTTGAAGGAGACCTACAGTTCAAGGTGTACTCCTAAACACGGTGCAACTTGACTTGCATTTCTCTCAATGCTTAAGTTGAAAGAGGCCGAAAGTAACAGAAAAATCTTGCAACCAATGAGGTCGAACTCTGAACATTTCGCTTTGTAATTTGGAACATAACTCACTAAGCCATCGAGGCACTTTTTGTACAGTCAGTTACTAAGTTTATCATACAGAAACATACTGAGCCAAGGGAACAAACACTAGTCATAGAATTTGGAACAACAAGCGAACAAAGAAGATACAGTGGCATTCTACGTTATCCGTTGTGTAAGTTAGAAATAATTTATTCACAATAATTTCGTTCGAAAAGTCTACTTATTCGAATAATTATCCGGATAACAATTTATTTGATTAACAAACATCTCTGTTTACCACTACACCTTGCACTTACTTCCTCTTTCCTTCCATTGCAGGTAATATTATCAACTACGATGAGTCCTATTAGTTCATTTGCTCTATTTATGCACGTGGTCTTACAGTGTATCTGGGCTGAAATTTTTTTGTCATTTATAAAGAAAGTTGACAATTCTAATCAGTTGTCACGCTTCTGAACATAAACCGTTCTCATTTGTTCTCTCTACAATATGTCTCGATATTGGTGCGACTTTAGCAGTAGACTGAATGCAAGAATTACTTCATCAGTTGTTTTTTCATTGACAATTTGTTAAACACCTAAACTAATGACTTCCACTAACTTTTAATAGTCGATTGTCACTTTAATTTTCGGTACGCATGATCGTACTCAATCACTGCGATAATACTTGGTGAGTCCCAGGTACACAGCACACACTTTATCCATAGAAAACATCGAAAAGCGACAGCTAAAAAGAAATACTAATCACAAATGCGTCCCAACACTCGACTGGCCCATTACGTTACGACGCAACTGTACAGAGTCTGTGATTCCTTAGCCTCGTGGCAAGGCCACTCAGTGTCTGCATATCACTATTTGAGTGAGCGCCGAGTGACACCGAGTTGGGAACTGTCGGCCGTGTGCTTCCAGAACGCTTGCGAAGCGAGTGATGGCCAGCATTCGCGATGGACAGCGTTCGCGCCATGTGGATGCAATGCTCTGCCATCTACGCCCTACAAATTTACCTCCACGTAGTAGCATACCTACCTGTTCGTAATACCCAGTGTGGCTTCTTTACTAACTACTCAACAGATCACCATCTCCTTCACCTTACCCACCTTACATCCCAAAAACTGAAATACATTTTTGTTTCCACTGACAATCAAAACCCGTTTGAATGGGTTTGTCATTTTGTTGTGTTTTTCAGGTTACAAACCTAAAGGCTGCCTGTTGACTACACCCTCTCTCTCCATCATATGTACGTAAGAATCATACACCCCTGTTCATGTATCATTTACCGTACCACTGGTGTATATCAAGGATATGTCCTGTCCCCTCCGGATTCCTCTAATTTACGTCCTATATACTGCAAACACTCCTGAACCCCGTGTACAGCACGATGACCTAGGTTGGCACTAGCCAACCTAGGTTGACATTCCCTACCAACGGTACGTGAAACTCTCCTGAGAAGAAAGTGGTTTATCTTGGGGCAGGGTCACCGTTTGAAAAGAAAAGGAAGTCGGCAGTAGAATATGACAGAGAGTGCTGACGGACGGAGGCAGGAGGAACAGTGTGCCTGTTGTGGAAAGCGATGAGACACACTAGAACTCTGCTGCATACTTGAGCGAGTCTTCGCAGGACAGTGTGGTTAGCTTTTCGCGCTGATTGTGTAAGACCCACATTGATTCGAAATAGACGGCAGTGCGTATAACGTGCCTCATGAGGCCAGATACGTCAAATTTAAATGTAGCCGTTATGTTAATGGCAAGGTTTGCGACAGGTACTGCCACTGGCAGCCTTTTTCTTTTTTATGAAGTACACTACTGGCCATTAAAATTTTTACACCAAGAAGAAATGCAGATGATAAACGGGTATTCATTCGACAAATATTTTATACTAGAACTGTCATGTGATTACATTTTCACGCAATTTGGGTGCATAGATCCTGAGAAACCAGTACCCAGAAAAACTACCTCTGGCCGTAATAACGGCCTTGATACGCCTGGGCATTGAGTCAAACAGAGCTTGGATGGCGTGTACAGGTACAGCTGCCCACGCAGCTTCAACACGATACCACAGTTCATCAAGTGTAGTGACTGGCGTATTGTGACAAACCAGTTGCTCGGCCACCATTGACCAGACGTTTTCAATTGGTGAGAGATCTGGAGAATGTGCTGGCCAGGGCAGCAGTCGAACATTTTCTGTATCCAGAAAGGCGGTCGTGCATTATCCTGCTGAAATGTAGGGTTTCGCAGGGATCGAATGAAGGGTAGAGCCACGGGTCATAACACATCTAAAATGTAACGTCCACTGTTCAAAGTGCCGTCAATGCGAACAAGAGGTGACCGAGACGTGACACCCCATGACACCCTATACCATCACGCCAGGTGATACGCCAGTATGGCGATGACGAATACACGCTCCCAATGTGCGTTCACCGCGATGTCGCCAAATACGGATGCGACCATCATGATGCTGTAAACAGAACCTGGATTCATCCGAAAAAATGACGTTTTGCCATTCGTGCACCCAGGTTCGTCGTTGAGTACACCATCGCTGGCACTCCTGTCTGTGAAGCAGCGTCAAGGGTAACCGCAGCCGTGGTCTTCGAGCTGATAGTCCATGCTGCTGCAAACGTCGTCGAACTATTCGTGCAGATGGTTGTTGTATTGCAAACATCCCCATGTGTTGACTCAGGGATCGAGACGTGGCTGCACGATCCGTTACAGCCATACGTATAAGATGGCTGTCATCTCGACTGCTAGTGATACGAGGCCGCTGGGATCTAGCACGGCGTTCCGTATTACCATTCTGAACCCACCGATTCCATATTCTGCTAACAGTCATTGGATCTCGACCAACGCGAGCAACAATGTCGCGATACGATAAACCGCAATCGCGATTGGGTGCTATAATCCGATCTTTATCAAAGTCGGAAACATGATGGTACGCATTTCTCCTCCTTACACGAGGCATCACAACAACGTTTCACCAGGCAACGCCGGTCAACTGCTGTTTGTGTATGAGAAATCGGTTGGAAAATTTCCTCATGTCAGCAAGTTGTAGGTGTCGCCACCGGCGCCAACCTTGTGTGAATGCTCGGAAAAGGTAATCATTTGCATATCACAGCATCTTCTTCCAGTCGGTTAAATTTCGCGTCTGTAACACGTCATCTTCGTGGTGTAGCAATTTTAATGGCCAGTAGTGTAATTCCATTTTGAAGTGATTTACGATTTCTGTTTTCAAAAAAAGAGAATAAAGAAAAAAAACAGACAGTGCTCTCTACTGGATAACTGTAGTGATAATTTTTTGTATGGTAGTCAATGACCAAATTTCTGTGCAATTTGACTTAATAAATGTTAAAATGTTTATGTTGTCTTTACTCAACCAATCGCTAGACCCTTTGCACATTTTGGCTCAGTAAACTGTAACAACCCTGAGCAACAGTCTCCCACAATATGTTGACGACACCACTTACTTAGCTACCTATCACTCCCTTCATCAAGTCGCTCTAGTTTGATCCTCGATATGAAGAGGTAGGAATTCTTTGCGAGAAACAGAGTGGCGCTTGCTGTAATCCTCCCGTGCCGTCGCACTCTGTTCCCGGAAGGCGGGGCAAATGGGCGGGGAACTTACAAAACGCTTCTCCGCAGTCGGAATGCCAAATGAGCGCTAAGCTGATCGGCGAGGCGCTCGCCGCCTGCCGGACGGAGTCCTCTTTCTCGTGCCGTAACGAGGCAGACAGCTCACGGGCTGGGCCCCCATTATCGGCTCACCAGTATCGCGGGCTGCCGCACTCCCAGGGGAGGCAGTCAGCCGGCCTAAGCGGCTTACAGTACCTTCCGAGAAGAGCTTCAGGACGGGCCTTTTGCAGCTTTACCTTACGTTACCCTACCTTACCTCACCTCACCTTGCCGTGACCTACCCTGTCGGCGCTTGTTTGACAAACACTCGACAACTAGCGCCCAACTCTCGGTCATGGCTTAGGCCTGGGTACGAGTGGCTTTCTTTACCTTTCGTGTAAACCTTCTGTTTTTTAACGATGTTCTCTGCGATACTGATTAGCGCCACTGCAGTAAAATGCTATAGCATATTATTTTTATGAAAGTCATTTTGCACGAAAGACCGACAATTGGCAACACGGGGACCTACGAACTTCTCCTCGCCGATTTGATTTCTACTAAGAGGGTGAGTAGGGCACGATTAGGACTTAAACGTATGTAAACAGGAAAACGCAAATCTCAACCGTTCTAGAGAAAATCAAGTTGAAAATTTTAGACGTGCTAGTACACTCTGTGTGGTCGCTAGAATTCAAGGAGGCCGCAGCCTAGCGAGTAAGAGCGAGGTCTGTGGATCGAATCTCACTGTCGGTATTTCCTTCTTTTGTCATTCTCACGTAGTTCTAACGACAGATGTTTGTGGTACAGCAAGAAATTGCGCGATGAGCGAGAACCGTTCATGAATATAAACCAAGTTTGTTTTGGAATAGATGTATCAAGGGAACCATGCACATGCAAAAATTAATCATTCATTAAGTTTGCTGTACATTGCAGTAATTAATGTCATCCATGTTACTACTATCAATATCATCCAAATTCGAGCGCAGTGCTCTGTAGGCTACACATTATACCCGTCATAATTGTAGGTGTAGTGACATAAATAAAATGACTGTACTGATGTGATTGAAAGTTCTTGTGTGTCATATTTTTATTTCCAGTCTCCTTATCAAAAATGTTTCTCTCATTTGGAGGATTATGACCATGAAAATAATGAAATTGTTGGAATGAGAATGAGAAAAAGAACACGAAAATACCGGCAGCGAGCTTCGATTCAGAGACCTCGCACTAATGAAACTAAGAGCTTACTCGCTCGTCTGCAGGCTCACTGAATACTAGCAACCGTGCCTAATATAAAGGCACACCTAAAATTTTCAAACCCGATTTTCTTGAAAACTGATGAGAGTTGTGTCTTCCTATTTCCACATATTTAAGCACTAGACGTGCCCTACGCATCCTGTCAGTATGAATCAAATCTGTGGGGGCAAGTTCGTATGGTCTCCTTGTAAGCGATTTTTTTTATGTTTTGATACCTATTTCAATCTGCAAAATGACATGAGTCCCTAGAACAGCACCTTAGCATATGCATCTCTAATGTGTCATGATTTCGATAAAGACCATCCCATCTCAAGTATAAAACATATAATATCAAATCTGCTACTAAGTCACAAAGTTAGAAGCTGATATGATCTTATAGGTATTCAACTTGAAAACGATATTTAGTATGAAAATTGTGATGCATTATACATGCATATGCTAAAGTGATGTTTCGTAGACCCACACTGATATTGTAGCTCGAAACAGGTAGCACAACAAAGAAATTCACTAAACAGCTGTCCGATTATTTGTTAACAATGTTTCACAAAAATTGATAAAGCTGTGGAGCACTGCATATCGAAACAGAACGGCTGTTAGTGATACCATCACCCTCCGTTCGCATACTATACATCAAAGTGTATCATGTGCCTTCTCCAAACTCGGTACCAACAACACCATTATTTTCCCTTAAATCCAGAGGTACTTTGAGTTCATAGGCGAAGTACTGATGCTAAGCTGTGTTCGCATCGACTCTCTGTCTATAATCATGTTGTACAAATGGAGATGATGTTTTAACTACTGGCGACGCCTTTGGCACAATTGTTTTATGAATCTCCATTGCAGGATGTAATTTTAGGTATTTTATTTCTGATGAAGGTATATTTATATATACCGAAACCGTGGTCAAGAATTTTAATAAATCTTTATCCTGCAACTGTTTTGGCTGTCATCATTTACTGTGAACTTTAAAAAGTAATTATAATCAAGATACTTAGTTTCTATAACTTGTCTCACTACAACGAGAGGATTTCTGTGTAGCGTGAGGAATTGTAAAACCGATGAGACAATATGTAGATAGTTTTGTTTTTACTGAAATCTTACAACTGACGGATTTCAGCATCTCAGAGAAGTAAGAGTTCAAAACAAACTCATAAGAATTTTGGACATTATTCATAGAGGAACTTTCATATTTCATTGGAACTGTTCTTCAGTTACTCTGTTCCTAAAACTACCTTACAGGTGAGCTAATACTGGTCTTCAGATATAAATATTGTTCTACAGAAATTAATTCAGGCGTTTTCTCTGCGAGTGCATCTGATGTTCAACAATTCTATTAGTTCAACTTACAGATCTTTCGGACAAATTTAATGCAATCTTTCTTCTTGGGAAGAAATGGGTCTTTATTTATTAAGGGTGCTTACTAGACGAGTATATGTTGCAAAGATGATGAGTGCACATTAGTGCGTTGTTGTTCGTGTAGATGTAATCTGTTGCTCTACTGGTGCCTGAAGACTTATTTCGTCACCTGTATTTGGCTAGTAATCAATATAAAAGAGCGGTGGCTTAAATCTTCTAATCACCACACCAGTTACCGATGTACCAAGTTAAATTCCAACCCATTCTTATCATGTATCGCCGGCCGCGGTGGTCTAGCGGTTCTAGGCGCTCAGTCCGGAACCACGCGACTGCTACGGTCGCAGGTTCGAATCCTGCCTCGGGCATGGATGTGTGTGATGTCCTTAGTTTAGTTAGGTTTAAGTAGTTCTAAGTTCTAGGGGACTAATGACCACAGATGTTAAGTCCCATAGTGCTCAGAGTCATTTGAACCATTTTTATCATGTATCATAGAGCGAGTGCTTGTGACAGTCCTGATGGAGATCCATCCTTCAAATGAGGAGATTAATCTCTGAGGCTCCTTTGGTGTTATTAAAGAGGAGTAGCGTATCTAAAGTACCGGTATTTTTTATATTCCTCGTCTATTTAACTCTCAGCAGTACAAATAAGACCTTCAACCCTACACACCTTCCTCGTAAACACCTACACGACGCAGTTACATTTCAATCATAACACTTCTACTTCGCCGAGTGAAGATTCCGAATGGGAGACGAATAAAACAAACTTTTTCTGATTACCACGTTTGAGTATCTAAAAGGCTTACCAGTCACCAGTGCCATTAATATTCACGCTTATTTGATCTGTGGTCCGGTTGGATTTCGGTGAGACATAGTGTTGCGTGAACGTAAGAAGAAACGTGGTGGAGACACTGTGCCATAAAACTGAGATCTGTCTGAATCTGATCGACGGCTACGATGATGAACAATAAATATTTGTTAAGAAAGAGATGACCATTTCTCTTCGTGCCGTCCGAGTGATGTATGATCCTTTGTCCACCGCTGCTAAGACTCTTTAACTTGACAGGCTATTAGTTTCTCGCAGTTTGGCTGTATGCCGCCATCACCGCACACGAGAAAGACTTGTTGGTGACCTGTTGGGAGCTGCTGACCATAAATTATTGCAGTGATAGGAGGCAAACATATGACGCACATCTGCTGTCTCGCGAAGCTTAAGATATCTTCCACTGGAAAACAGAGGGTTATGAAGGAGACAGATTAAAAACGTTCCGTACATGTTCCCATAATTGATATACAAACGCCACAGAATGGGAATCGAATGCTGATTGTGGCTAAAGTGTGATCTTAAACCATCTCTCCTTTCCATCCCGTGCAACACTCGTCTTAAGCAACATCTCTTCCACTTCTCTCCCATGCCCAGTTCAAAGCCACATCCGTTTTTGAAAACAAGCCAATCAGAGAGTAACTAATTAAACACAAATGTTTAGCTCCCCCATTAACAGCTTAGTATTTTACTGTCTAATCCCATGTCTCAACTCCTTCTCAAGTCACACGCCCTTCTTGGAAATAGCCCAGTCAGGCAGCTTGTTTTACGCACACTGGCGTCTCCCAATAATAGCTCATGATTTTGCTGCCATATCAGTTTTTCCACATTTTCAAGTCATTCTTAAGTAACGCCCCTTTCTTGGAAGAGCCCAATCAAAGAGCTTCTGAATCAATACACAAATTTAGCTCTCCCAATGACGACTCAATATTTTACTGTTATATTTTTGCTACATTTTACATCTCTTTACGAAGCTACGTCGCTTTCTTATAAACAAGCAACGACATATCTAGCTGTCCGTTTCACAGCTCAGTGTTTTAAAGCCATAAAAATAAAACAACCAATCAGCCAGCTTCTTACAATAACATGTGAAAGGACATGACATCATTTCCATACACCAATGACGGCAGCCTTACAGGTTGAAACGGACATATATATGGACTTCACTTCTCTGTCTGTTGTGCAGGTTGATAATAGGTATTGTACGGTGAATTAGCGATTTCATAGCACATTTGAATTCCTGTCCCACCCAGCAGTTTGTGCCAGCGTGGCTCATGCTCTCCAGTCATGGCAGAGGGTGCGCAGGTTTGCAAGTCTCTAGAAGGCAGTGCCACAGCGAGGCGAGAAGATGCGTGCATGCAGAATATAAGAAGTCTGGTATATGGAACCGAAGAGGAAAATTCAACTGGGAGCCAGTGTCAGGTGACCATGAGCAGTGGCTCGCAAGAATTCGGTGCTTCGTCGGCCAACCTTGTTTTAGTACCGATAGGATTGGTGCACGAAGTGCTGGTGTCAGGATGAGATGAAGTACAGGTGGCGTCACCATCGACGTGAGGCAGCCGCGATGGAACTGACGAGTTGAAATCGGCCACCAAAAGTGGAAACAGTCAGCAAATTGCCACACAGAGACGAATCTGGAAACGTGCGTAAGCAGCAGGGCTGTTGGGATCATGGTTGTGGTTTGTAGTTACACGAGACATTTTTGTTCTGGAGCAGCTGGTGTTGTCTGCCTTCGTACATCCAGGGGACATGGGGAAGCTCGGAATGAGAAAGTGCTGGATGAAGTGTGGTTTCAATTACAACATGAGGAAGTTTTTCGTTGCATTTAAAAACCAATACAATACATTAATTTCATCTCTTCTACATCTATAACCAGTGTGATACAATTTTATTTTCATAATACGCTTACTACCAATGTGTAATATTTTCATTAACATAGTACATTCATTACACGTAAGTTACTATTACATTATTATAATACAGCTAAAACCATTGTGTTACATTTACAGGGCAGGGAATGGCACCATTGTCGCTGAGTGGTGACGAAAATAGTGTAATTCTCCATCATCGTGCAGTTTGCAACAGGCAGGTCCATAGGCAGCTGACGTGCACTGGCGAGCTCAGGCACGTACGAGACAGCTGACTCTTTCAGATAGCACACACATGCGCTTCCGAAGTATGCTGTTCAGTATGGGAAATCCCACGTCATAATTTCATGAATTGTTTTAAAATCTTTAGAATTTGTGAATTTCACCTTTAGTGGCGATCTTTCAACTGATGAAATGTTTTCATCTATAGTTTCTCATTCTACAGTGGAGTCTTTTACGTTATTTTCTGCTGCCATCAATCAATAATCACTACTCCTGAAATTCTTCTTCAAGAAATACTACATCATTATCATGTGAATCATTGCCTGCCTCTTTCGATAATAACAAGGAAACTAATCACTCTGGCATTTCATTCGGCTTATTAAAAAAAATGGTTCAAATGGCTCTGAGCACTATGGGACTCAACTGCTGAGGTCATTAGTCCCCTAGAACTTAGAACTAGTTAAACCTAACTAACCTAAGGACATCACAAACATCCATGCCCGAGGCAGGATTCGAACCTGCGACCGTAGCGGTCTTGCGGTTCCAGACTGCAGCGCCTTTAACCGCACGGCCACTTCGTCGGCTTATTCCAGTGGACACAATCCACATGTGTTGACGGTTCATTGGAGGTCATCTTCAGTCTTTAACATCATTTTCGTTCTCTCCATGCCAATACACCCCCATGCAAATATGTATTTCATCATCTGTGAATCATGATTCAACACTTTTTCTTTTTCAGGTTCAACGACATCTGTATAATAGAAAACTATGTTGGAATTTACCAGTCTGCAGGAGAGATAGTTTTGTTTACAAGCATTTGTAGAGAATAGTCTCTAATTAACTGTTTCCGTATTTTGATACATGTTTGACATCTTTCTGTATCATAAAGTCGGCCCTTAGAAATGTATAGCTTCATATGATGTTATAAAAAATAAAAATAGTAAACGGCAGGGCTTCATTGGGCAATATCACGTCGTCCTCATTTCAAAATGCGAAAAATGCATTGTTATTCAAAGCTTTATTTACTTGACCTAGAAATATAGATGCATATTGCTGAACAGATTTGGAATATATACATACGTTCTTAAATTTGAGATGATTTTCATGAAGGAGGAGGTTAATTATGACATTAGTTCTTCAGCATTTGCAAGGGCCAGATATAAAGCATCTTCTTGTATCTGGAAATAGACCACCGTGTCTGTGTTTTGTGGTTGTCATCCGCTACTGTCAGAAACAGAACAGATGGGAAGTTTAAGTGAATGCATCGAGAATTGCATCTTCAAAAGCATTAAGTGCTCTTCTGTTTTATAGCAACTAATATGATACATAACTTTTCCTGAAGGCATGCAGCTTTACTGTATGGTTAAAAGATGATGGCGTCCTCTTGGGTAAAATATTCCGGAGGTAAAATAGTCCACCATTCGGATCTTCGGGCGGGGACTGCTCAAGAGGATGTCATTATCAGGAGAAAGAAAACTGGCATTCTACGGATCGGAGCGTGGAATGTCAGATCCCTTAATCGGGCAGGTAGGTTAGAAAATTTAAAAAGAGAAATGGATAGGTTAAAGTTAGATATAGTGGGAATTAGTGAAGTTCGGTGGCAGGATGAACAAGGCTTCTGGTCAGGTGACTACAGGGTTATAAACACAAAATCAAATAGGGGTAATGCAGGAGTAGGTTTAATAATGAATAGGAAAATAGGAATGCGGGTAAGCTACTACAAACAGCATAGTGAACGCATTATTGTGGCCAAGATAGATACGAAGCCCACGGCTACCACAGTAGTACAAGTTTATATGCCAACTAGCTCTGCAGATGACGAAGAAATTGAAGAAATGTATGATGAAATAAAAAAAATTATTCTGATAGTGAAGGGAGACGAGAATTTAATAGTCATTGGTGACAGGTATTCGTCAGTAGGAAAAGGAAGAGAAGGAAACGTAGTAGGTGAATATGGATTGGGGCTAAGAAACGAAAGAGGAAGCCTCCTGGTAGAATTTTGAACAGAGCACAACTTAATCATAGCCAACACTTGGTTCAAGAATCATAAAAGAAGGTTATATACATGGAAGAATCTTGGAGATACTGACAGGTTTCAGATAGATTATATAATGGTAAGACAGAGATTTAGGAACCAGGTTTTAAATTGTAAGACATTTCCAGGGGCAGATGTGGACTCTGACCACAATTTATTGGTTATGAACTGTATACTAAAACTGAAGAAACTGCAAAAAGGTGGGAACTTAAGGAGATGGGACCTGGATAAACTGAAAGAACCAGAGGTTGTAGAGAGTTTCAGGGAGAGCATAAGGGAACAATTGACAAGAATGGGTGAAAGAAATACAGTAGAAGAAGAATGGGTAGCTTTGAGGGATGAAGTAGTGAAGGCAGCAGAGGATCAAGTAGGTAAAAAGACGAGGGCTAGTAGAAATCCTTGGGTAACAGAAGAAATATTGAATTTAATAGGTGAAAGGAGAAAATATAAAAATGCAGTAAATGAAGCAGGCAAAAAGGAATACAAACGTCTCAAAAATGAGATCGACAGGAAATGCAAAATGGCTAAGTAGGGATGGCTAGAGGACAAATGTAAGGATGTAGAGGCTTATCTCACTAGGGGTAAGATAGATACTGCCTACAGGAAAATTAAAGAGACCTTTGGAGAAAAGAGAACCACCTGCATGAATATCAAGAGCTCAGATGGAAACCCAGTTCTAAGCAAAGAAGGGAAAGCAAAAAGGTGGCAGGAGTATACAGAGAGTCTATACAAGGGCGATGTACTTGAGGACAATATTTTGGAAATGGAAGAGGATGTAGATGAAGATGAAATGGGAGATATGATACTGCGTGAAGAGTTTAACAGAGCACTGAAAGACCTGAGTCGAAACAAAGCCCCGGGAGTAGACATTCCATTAGAACTACTGACAGCCTTGGGACAGCAATCCTGACAAAACTCTACCATCTGGTGAGCAAGATGTATGAGACAGGTGAAATACCCTCAGACTTCAAGAAGAATATAATAATTCCAATCCCAAAGAAAGCAGGTGTTGACCAATGTGAAAATTACCGAACTATCAGTTTAATAAGTCATAGCTGCGTAATACTAACGCGAATTCTTTACAGACGAATGGAAAAACTAGTAGAAACCGACCTCGGGGAAGATCAGTTTGGCTTCCGTAGAAATATCGGAACACGTGAGGCAATACTGATCCTACGACTTATGTTAGAAGCTAGATTAAGGAAAGGCAAACCTACATTTCTAGCATTTGTAGACTTAGAGAAAGCTTTTGACAATGTTGAATGGAATACTCTCTTTCAAATTCTGAAGGTGGCAAGGGTAAAATACAGGGAGCGAAAGGCTATTTACAATTTGTACAGAAACCAGATGGCAGTTATAAAGAGTCGAGGGGCATGGAAGGGAAGCAGTGGTTGGGAAAGGAGTGAGACAGGGTTGTAGCCTCTCCCCGATGTTATTCAATCTGTATATTGAGCAAGCAGTAAAGGAAACAAAAGAAAAATTCGGAGTAGGTATTAAAATTCATGGAGAAGAAGTAAAGACATTGAGGTTCGCCGATGACATTGTAATTCTGTCAGAGACAGCAAAGGACTTGGAAGAGCTGTTGAACGGAATGGACAGTGTCTTGAAAGGAGGATATAAGATGAACATCAACAAAAGCAAAATGAGGATAATGGAATGTAGTCAAATTAAATCGGGTGATGCTGAGGGGATTAGATTAGGAAATGAGACACTTAAAGTAGTAAAGGCGTTTTGCTATTTAGGGAGTAAAATAACTGATGATGGTCGAAGTAGAGAGGTTATAAAATGTAGACTGGCAATGGCAAGGAAATCGTTTCTGAAGAAGAGAAATTTGTTAACAGCGAGTATAGATTTAAGTGTCAGGAAGTCGTTTCTGAAAGTATTTGTATGGAGTGTAGCGATGTATGGAAGTGAAACATGGACGATAACCAGTTTGGACAAGAAGAGAATAGAAGCTTTCGAAATGTGGTGCTACAGAAGAATGCTGAAGATAAGGTGGGTAGATCACGTGACTAATGAGGAGGTATTGAATAGGATTGGGGAGAAGAGAAGGCCCGCATCTCGTGGTCGTGCGGTAGCGTTCTCGCTTCCCACGCCCGGGTTCCCGGGTTCGATTCCCGGCGGGGTCAGGGATTTTCTCTGCCTCGTGATGGCTGGGTGTTGTGTGCTGTGCTTAGGTTAGTTAGGTTTAAGTAGTTCTAAGTTCTAGGGGACTAATGACCATATATGTTAAGTCCCATAGTGCTCAGAGCCATTTGAACCATTTTTTTGAGAAGAGAATTTTGTGGCACAACTTGACTAGAAGAAGGGATCGGTTGGTAGGACATGTTTTGAGGCATCAAGGGATCACAAATTTAGCATTGGAGGGCAGCGTGGAGGGTAAAAATCGTAGAGGGAGACCAAGAGATGAATACACTAAGCAGATTCAGAAGGATGTAGGTTGCAGTAGGTACTGGGAGATGAAGAAGCTTGCACAGGATAGAGTAGCATGGAGAGCTGCATCAAACCAGTCTCAGGACTGAAGACCACAACAACAATAACAACAACAACGTTCGTCTTACGTCTCACATTGATTTCTGTGGTTATTTCACGCAGTGTTGCTTATGTTAGAACTGACTATCCTACACAAATCCCGTCGCTCAGATTTAGTATTCATGTTGACACTTTGGATCTAGTAATATTGAATTACCTAACAATTTCGTAAATGGAATGTCCCATGCGTCTATCTCCAACTGCCATTCCGCGTTCAACATGTGTTAATTCCCGTGGTGTGGCGATAACCGTGTCGGAAACCTTTTTACGTGCATCAGCTGAGTGCAAATGACAGCTCCGCACATGCACTGCCTCTTTATAGATTTGATTACGCGATGTTACCTCCACCGTTTATGTTAATTTCGCTGCCCCATGACTCTGTCAAATCCATGTATGAAAGTTTTTAGGGAAAGCAATATTCTGTGCTCAATTGTAACTTAGGTTTCTCTTACACCATTTCTATTACAGCTTTTTTTTTCTTTTCTTTTTCTTTCTTCTTCTGAAAGTAGCAAGAATATAGGTAGCGAAAAGTTATCTTACTGACTAGATTACAGTTATAAGATTTTATGGTCATGGGAGTGAGTCAGCTTTGTAGTCCATCCTCCACGTTATTCAATCTGTAAATTAACTAAGCAGTAAAGGAAACCAAAGAGCTATTTGCAAAGGGACTTAAGATTCATAGGGAAGAAGCTGAAACTAATATTTGCAGATGTCACTGATTCTGTCAGACATGCGTATGACTTGACGGATCAGCTTAATGGGGTAGGTAGTGTCTTGACAAGCGGTTGTCAAATGAACATCAACAAAAGTTAAAGTGCAGTAAACATTATGAACTGCACCATGTCGAAAATTATAAACGCAAATTGTTATTATCGTCTTCTGGAAGATATATTTCATTATGATGGGTCTGCCCACTTCAGGAAATAGTTTACAGGTTTTTCTGGCGTAGGAAAGAATAAGTATTTCTTGCACCTTTTAGGCTTATCTGCATCTAATTTTTATATGTGAAACCTTTTTGGCGAAATAAGTTAATGACTTTTTAACGGTATTGTCGAAAAGAAATTTAAGAAGACAGTGAATCACAACAGTAGACTTACGAAAATTTTAAAAATTCAGATGGCAATTCACAGAGGGCGACGGAAGTTCGCTTTGCAATCATCCACTTTGATAAACAGGCAAATGCTCAATGTATGAGGAAAATTGTTAAGACGTAAGTGGAGAAAGATAAAAAAAATATTCTATATACTTCACGTGGACTTTTTATTCATCATGACTAGGTAAGTTTCTATTTGAGGAAATAAAACTCATCTCCAGCGTGTTCCAGGCTCATGAAATTCTTGTGAATTTAAGCCACGCGGCAGAAAGAGGAGCCACACACGGTTTTCATTAGGTGTGTTGATACTCACGTGGAGTGTTCTGGGAACCTGGCTTTCCACTAAGCTCCCTGCCACTGCGCAGTTTTCCTAGAAGTCTAATGGTTATTACCTGAAACAAAGGCACGCAGCTACTGAAGCCTTTTTTTCCTCTGTTTGTGTTCCACTGATGTAAACCGTTCACTCTCAGCCACTCCCTGCAGCACGCAGATCACTACGGCAGTGACGTGGTACAGGTTAAGAAGTACAGGTTAAGAAGTAACCATTAACAAAATTACGTGTGATGAATGGTAGGCCCTTCTAAATGCCTATGCTACAGTATAATTTACACCGAGAAATTACTTTGTGCAAATAACAGCACCTTCATAAGCTCACTAATGGACTCCTTTCACTAGCGTATCTTATTATTTAATGTTGAAATAGTAGTAATATTTCTAATCACAACAGCAGCAACGAAACTAGAACGGATCTTTGTAGAAGGGAAATTCTACTACGTAACAAGCCACACTGCCAAACCAGAGTATCCCTTTATTGATGTAGTGTCCTTAGTATGTAATCTGTAAACTTGGCTCTGGTATTGTTTCTACCCGTTCTCTTGAAATCTATACAGTCCTTTCCCGTGTTTTACTCGTTTTACGTCGTTGCACTGATCCCCGATATATATATTACTGTGTCTGAGGATATATGTCTTTTCCAAGAATTGGTTTTTATTTTGTAGACACAAACGACGCAGTGCAATGCTTAATGACACTACAAAATGATTTAGCGAATTTATTATACAGTAAATAGAAGCATACTGTAACGTTTGGATGACGTTGATACTGTAAATTTTGTGGTTCGGATAAGGAATAATGAGGCAAAATCCTATAAGAGAAAACAAAATTTTCTTTTAATTTCATGTCAAAATTTATTGCTTCCGTGTTGCTGTAGGAAGTACATTAAAGAGAACAATCTCTAACAACACTACCCGTATCCGTAAATGCTCACCTCTAATATTACTTACTTACCTTATGAAGAAAACCACGTGATTCCTGCTACTATTACTTTCAAACCTGAACTGGAACTCTATGGTATTTCCTTACTGTCCATTTTATTGCACAGTAAATCCTGTGGTCACGCTTCAGATATTTTTGCGCATGGTTTTTCACGTCATTTGGCAAGCGAGTGTGAAAGAGGTATATACAAATTAGGTCTACGTTTCCAAAGTTAATGTATTTTTTCTGTAGTGGGAAAAGATTTTTTCCGTATCTTATCTGAAGTAATAGTTTATTTCCAAAACGTTAAAATAAATTATTTTTGTTGGTAATATTTCTCCACTCAATATCAAGAGTTATTCCGCATAAAATGTTCTTATATAAGTTTATGCAATTTATTATTACCTAGAAAAAATATTTCACTCCGCACGGAATGTACCTTAGAATGATAATCCTTCACAGACT
Source organism: Schistocerca nitens (assembly GCF_023898315.1). NCBI lineage: Eukaryota > Metazoa > Arthropoda > Insecta > Orthoptera > Acrididae > Schistocerca > Schistocerca nitens. The sequence continues at coordinate 587,303,245 of NC_064615.1, read as the reverse complement.
GAAAATACGAGCCCGACGCGAAAACGTAACAGAGAAGTACTGGTAGGCAAGAGTTTTGAGCCGAGCCGTGAGGCGTTGCCAATGATAGTAAAAGCCATTTCCAATCCAGGTTTTGCACATGATCAGTCGCAAAGTTTCCCCTGTTGCGCTTTGAGACGTGGCTGTCACTCTAAAATATGTGTTTCAGAACCCCAGTAAGCCATGCAGCAAGTGTCAGAGGACAAGAAACAGCCATAACTCGCCTTCTTCCATCCATTCATCTTTAAGGAATTGCTTTCTCCAGAATTAGATCGGTAATCTGAAGAGGATTGTTAGTGTACACTCCGTAATGATCGAACTGTCCACCGACACCCTGCCTTATATTCAAATTCTGTGGAGAGTGTCTCATGTAGGGGAGTGCCCACGATACTTCAGGTGATAATCCGTCTATTGGCAGCTGGACATACAACAACACAGACTGCACAGTTTGCTTACTCGTCACAACAGCCGCACTTTACAGTTACACATGTGACACATCATTCTGCTCTCAGAAGAATGCTCTGATTACTTACCATGTAAGAAAAGTATCACGGCGTTGCTTGTTTTTAAAATTTCTTCAGTGCAGAAATTCTGAATAGAAAGTTTAATATCATCTACAGTGCGATCATTGGTTCAAAAAAATGGCTCTGAGCACTATGCGACTTAACTTCTGAGGTCATTAGTCACCTAGAACTTAGAACTAATTAAACCTAACTAACCTAAGGACATCACACACATCCATGCCCGAGGCAGGATTCGAACCTGAGACCGTAGCGGTCGCTCGGCTCCAGACTGTAGCGCCTAGAACCGCACGGCCACTCCGGCCGGCTGCGATCATTGGTTACCAAAAGTACCGTTAGTAAGGTTGCATCTGTATATTACCGGGTGCCTGTGTATGCTTTTCATAACTTTCAATGCCTTTTCTTCGATACTGCTAGTATTGCTCATAATTTATACTTGAACCATGGCCGTCTATCGCAGTATTACAGGCAACGACGTACACCTTGCCGCACCTGATTGATAGTGTCTATTACACTTACTTAAACACTGTTTGCTCAAAAATCTGATATTCATTCGTACCTTAGCAGTGTCAAAGTCGAATAAATTCCACTTTAGTAAATTTAAGCCACTGCGCTATTGCGTACTCTGGAAATGTCCGTCGTGTAGCCTTACGCACAAACAATTCTTGTGAACATTACCTGTAAACTAAATCATTTTTGATAGTAATCGTATAAATTAGCTACTGAACATATAACTAACTAACTAACTATCAAATTATGTTTGTTGACGATCATCTCGAATGTTTCGAGTCTTCAAGAGTTTCTTTTCTGTTCCGGAAGCGTTTGGAACACTCATTTTCTGCTCGCCTTTTTTTATTCTAGGCTTCTGCATCTCCTTCGGCGCTATTCGCCATTCATTGCAAACTTCGTTATGTAGGCGCTGCTCCATTGCAATATCATACGACCCTAACCTTTCTCTATATAAGGTTGCACACGCGGAGATACTTCAACTTGGTATTTACGACGACACATCATACTATCCAGAATGTCTCTTCATGCACGTGCAAGGATTTCCAACTTATTTGAACGTTATAGATCACTCATTTTCATTTAAAAGAACTCAAATCAGTTCCTGTCCCTATAAACAGAAAAGAAATCAACATCTTTATAATGATACATTTTGTGGGATAGATCTTGTTCATCATTATAAAAAGGCATTCTTTTATTTATTAGTGCACTGTAGAGTATCTCCTATTTACTGGGTTCTTCGCAAATCTGATGTTATTCTACCTGTTGTGCCCGTATTCTGCCTTGGCCGCTTTTTACTACCATGATAGGTAAAAACGGGTAGTATACAATATGTATAAGAATGAAGGAGGAACGAGAGTGTTAAATCAAGAACAAAGTGCGTGAATTAAAAAGGGTGCAAGGAAATGATGCAGCCTTTCTCCCATTTCAGTCTCTACATCCAAGAATCAGCGACGGAAATAACAGGTTTAGGAGTAAGATTACAATTCTCGGTGAAAGAATGTCAACGACAAGATTCGCTTATCAAATCGGTAGCCTCAGTGCAGGTGAGAAAGGATAACAGAAGATACTGAACGAAATAAGCAGTCTACTGAGCATAGATTGTAGAGTAAGATAAATTGAAAAAAAGGCGAAAGTGATGAGCAGCATCAGAAATAAAATTAATAATAAAATTAAGATAAAAACTGGGGTCCACAAAATAGAGGAAATGAAGGAATTCTGCTACTTTGGACGTAAAATAATGTACAATGGACGAAACAAAGAGAACACAAAATGCAGACTAGCACAGGCAAAAGGGAATTCCCACCCGAAAGAGGTATACTAGTATCATACATTGGCCTTTATTTGAGGAAGAAATTTCTGAGAATGTACGTTAGAAGTGTTGTATTGTTTAGTATTGAATCATGGACTGCGGGGGAAGCTGAGAAGAAGACAATAGAAACGTCATGTGGCGCTATAGAAGAAAACTGAAACTACGGTGAATTGATCAGATAAGCAATGAGGAGGTTCTCCACAGAATCGAGAAGGAAAGAAATACTTGGAAAACATCGACAAGAAGTAGGGATAAGGTGATGAGATATGCGTCGAGACATCTGGGAATAACTTCCTTCGTGTTGGGTGGAGCTGTAGAGGCTAAAAACTGCAGGGGCAGATCGAAATTAGCAAATACCGAACGAATGATTTAAGACGTTGTATGTAAGCGCTACTCTGAGATGAGGAGTTTGGCACAGGAGTGGAAGTCGTGGCGGGCCGAAATAAAACAGTCAGATGACTGATGAGACCTCCCTGCCCCCCCCCCCCCCAAACAAAAATACCAAGAAAGAGAGTGGAGTTGAATGTCGCTAGATGCGAAGCACAAACTCTGGCTGGGGAAGGATGAGAAACGACATCTGCCGTGCTCTTTCAAAGGATCCATTCTAGGCTGAGCCATGAGTGATTTAGGGAAAACGCGAGGAATCAAAATTTGGATGATATGACGGGCATGTGAACCACCGTTTTCCCGAACACGAATCCAATGTCTCACCACTGCATCACCTTGTTCTGTGTATTCTGAGGTGCAAATACGATTCCCGTTCGTGTAGCTTAACGTACATTACGCTAGCCTGCCAGACAGGCGGGTGAACCAGGCCCGGATCGGTCTACGGGGCATATTAATGACCCTTGGTCTGGTACATCAACAAGTGCAAGTGGTTTTTAGGCGGTTTCCCACTCTCCTTTAGCTAAATACTGGTCTAGTTTCCAATCTCCGGCTCAGAAAGCGATACAAAAACACTCATAATGTAATAGAACACAAAACATAGTCTACACGAATCACAGACAGATTGTCGCACTCGTCTTCCCTCGCGTAAGTCGATGACTATGGCGACAGGAATGACTTCCAGCCATAAATTTAAAATAAAATAAATCTGCCAAATCATGAAAAGAGCAGATCTCATATGAAGGGATAAGCTCAAAGAATGTGTGAAGATTCTAGATATTACGTACTTCTTGTAACAGACACGACTTTATAAGATCTCGGTTTTCGTTTTTGTCTAATAGTCATATTTTTTTATCCAAACGTACCGTTCCTTATTAAAAAAGTTCGTTATGGAGGATGTTTTCGTCAAATATTTTTATTCCATTTTCATCTCGAATATTTCTATTTGCAGTATCTTCTACTACAGTTTATTTTGCGGAGTGGGTTACTTTTCTTTTGTGCAGTTTACGTTGTTCGTCATTAACTTATGAATGCCTTCTGTACGCTTAACTTCGTTTCATTGCTGTAAAATCCAAATTTTTGACGTTGAAGCGCAGTGACAGTAGGTCACAGGATAACGAGATTTTCGCCAGGTCGTGAGGATGTCTATCGGCCGCCATGTCATCCTGTGTCTGGCGGCGCCATGCAGGTGCAGTATGGGGGGCATCTGTTCAGCTCACCGCCCTCTTGTCCCTTTTGCAGAGTTTCCCAGCCCGTTGAACCGCTACTACTCGGTCAAGTAGCTCCTCAGTTGTTATCATGGGGCGGGGCTGAGTGCGACCTATACCACTCCTCCGACGAAGGAAACATCCATGACAGTTGTGGGAATCGAACCCGTGTCCTCCGCATGACGATCATCTACGCTGACCGCTCAACTGCGGAAGCGGGCCACCTTAAACGATAGCTAGAGAGGATTACCTCGCGTCGGTACGTTCTTTACAGGTGGAGCACATGTATGTTTCTCATTTTTACAGCTGTAGCCTTTGTTTGCCTATTTTATAAACAAATCACAGTCTACATCGTGTATTTTTATTCGAGAACGCACACCGTCTGACACCATCTGATACCAGTGATAGCTACCATCCTCTTCATATCTTAGCATCCAGGAGGCGGTGTTTCAAGTCCCCGTCAAGCTATCGAAATTTGTGGTCTCCGTGGTTAACCTAACTCGCTTATGGCGAATGCTGGGGTGATTACACTGAAAGGAAACGACCGATTTCTCTCTATTCTTTCCGCACTCCGAGCTTGTACAACGTCCCAAACGACCTCGTCATCGACGACAAGTTCATTTCTTTCTTGCTTCCCTCCTTCTTCACGTTTAGATATGAAGATGATCGACGCTGGTTGAAACTTCTCGCTGCAGTAAAAATGTGGGACATTCGTTCAGGAAAGAATTAAAAGAAAAGTTTCCCACGATCAGCAGTCTACATCCCTTTGTCTGAATCGAGGTGAAGATGCACTCACCATTTCGTAGTCCCATCCATGATTCCTTGGTGCGTCATGATTTGCATAAATCTGTTAATATAGCTTTAAATCCTAGAACGCTTCTTATTGTAATCTTGCATCATCGTTGGTTCCGACGCTTGCAATAGATGTATTTGTAGTGTTTGCTAGTGTCGGTAAGATCGTTCTTCACAGTACGTTTTAATTCGAAATGGTGGTGGCTTATTCTTTACAGCAGTTTCCGTCATTACTCTGATTAAACGCGTATTGTTTGCTGTGACGTCTGATATTCGACTTTGCCTTCTGCAACATTTCAAAACCCATTTCTCCCTAGTTTCGACTTTGCTACATTTGACTAAAAACATCCCTCCACTGCTATCCGTAACATGGTTGCCAGAAACGCAAACTTCCCGCGTCGATTTGGATACCCATTACTGATTAATTTCAGTAATGGAGCTTCCGTTTCTTTGCCTCTGGAAATGCAGTATTTTCTGTTGCGGTTTCCTCTCCTTTGGTAAACGCGCCACCGCTCTGAAGCAACCGAGCAGCGCTTTTCACGAATTGCCACAGCTTCTCCAGGGTAGCGGGCCCTCCTCGCAATTACGCGGATTTCGCAGGAGGAACGGCGGCTGTTCAGTAAACCGTACTCTCTTGCGAAAATCGTTTACTTCGACTGCTTACTGATAACTGGAGGACGCACTCCGAACGCCTTACGACGTTATCTCCTGTCTCTAACATTTATAAGCTGCACACAATAAAATCCCTGCACATGATTCACACGTTAACATTTCAAAAGTGTGACCGTCAAGGCTTGTTGGCATCAGAGAACATTAATTTTCGTTTTCACCAAACTGAATAAGCCCCCGTTGCAGCTACTGGTCTAAAATAGTTTCAGTCTTGCTAACGGCAACTTAATTTTAATGTGCTTCAGTAGTTTATGTTGCAGAGAGCTAACCATTCAACATAAAGCCCACAACAGACTAAAATTAATATAGCTGTTAACTGGCTGAACATGGGGACTACACCCTTCCATTGTCTTGCACATACACAAATCCCTCATTTGCCCCACCCTTTGCTATGCAGATGTTGTACATATCTCCATCCCTCCTAAATTCTGTAAGTCCCACATTCACTTTCCATCTGTCCTCGCTCACACTGAACATCTCTGAATAACCGTACACCCATCCTAGCAACTCTAAATCCACCCTACCCTCTCCGCCCCCTCCCCCAAAAGGCCTCCCTCCTCCTCTCCCCATACCTCCCCTGTAGGTTACCCACCCCTTTTCCTCTCAAATCTATAGATATGAGTGCCAGGTACCTCTCTTCCCCGTTCCCCACAGCCACCTCTGCCTCATCACTACCTCTTACCAGTACTCATTCCTCGCAACTACCACTCTCTATTCTCCATCTGTACAAAGACTTTCTTTCCCCTAGAACCTACCGTTCCAGGGCAGGTTCTTTTCCAGATTTAGTGAAAGTGTTCAGTGCTCCGTTTTTAATGGTAATTGTGTTTACTGTGATGTTGAATGTTTCTTTTCCAAGTTTCTGTTCTTTTTTAGTGTTTCCTGTTCTTCCAGTGTTTCTCTAGTGGTATTAACTGTGCTGCCTGTCTACATTTTTATCACTGTTTTTGAAAAGTTCATCAACTCAGCATTATACTACTGTATTCTCCAATTACCTTCCACTTTCGGAATAATTTTAATTCACAGTAAATAAGTCTCCTTGTTTTGCTTTTGTTTGATCTATTTGTTAGAGACATGTTCAACTGGCTGAAGAGTGGGTGGTTTGTACCGGTGCCAACCTGCCCTACCCTCCCCCCTTCCCCACCCACATGGGCGAGGAAGGATGAAATAACAATAAAAGGAAAAAAAATCATTTTCCGTATCCTTCTACAACTTCGCTAGTGTGTCGTCATTAATAGTTTCGATATTGAAGAGGTTTTAAATTTCAGCCTCCATTTCCTCCTGTCAGGAGGAGCTGAATCAAATTCCAGTATAGCTGTCCGTTGTGGAGTTTCGTTGCCTTCACTAAATCATTTCAAATCAACGTCCCAATCGTCCTTCCTAGAAGCCGAAGTTGGTCTGTTTCTCTAAGCTTACCCAGCTAAAGTACCGTACCGCCGCTAGTAAACTAGGGGCTGCCTCTGACATAGAAAATGGCATCCCTACCCGAATAATCGTCAGCAAAATATAATATTTGCAATAATTATTGTCTTACCAGCCATTCAACCGTTTTCAAGATTATTACAGAAATATCATGTTAGGTGTGCTGAACGTTTTGCGTAAAGATGAACTCTCAATAATTCACAAAATATGATTTTAGAAAGCCAAACAAATCTTTCACAAAGTTGTGGTAACCAAACGGGAACTATCAACAATAATATATCGATGACAATAGTGGTAGTGCTCATTGATTGTGAATTAAAATACTTGAAGAAATACAAATCCTAGCTATTTTTTTAATTGTTTCATTCACGCATAGACGGTTTTCAGGTTTTAACCCGTCTTCAAGTGGCTAATACATTCATGTCTTCGTGAATACAGGTGAAAATATAAATTTATTACGGAAAATGAAGGTGGACGGAAGTGGGTTTTGGAATGATAAGACTATACAAAAAATGAATCATGCCCGTATTTACTCAGGTAACTTAACAACAGACTTTCATTATTTTTGAAATATGCTTCTTAAGATAAACTACCACTGTGATACACTTTGAAACATTCTAGGAGACATAATTCTACACAAGGGTCTCTGCACCAGAACGATATTTTCTTTCGTTTCTGCATTTCATTGCACCGTACTGCGTATCTCTTTGTAGGCTTCCACTACTTGTCTTTAGGTGGTGTCTCCTCTGTGAAATGACTTGCTGTGACTTACATTTTAGGCCCTTCACATGGATGTGAAGTTACACTCTTCCCATGAGTATCTAGCAGTCCTGTTAGAGGCAGCGTGAAATCTATGTGTGCTCCTCGTTTGTGGTCTCACTGCCTTCATAATAAATAGTTTTTTCACTGAAATTTTAATTAATGTTGTAAATATTTTCAGGTACCACTTTACAACTTTTTCCTTCCCGTGGAGAAACGTTCCAATTTCTTATCTTTCAGATCAACAATACCCATAAAAGAAATTTAGTCACTGATGCAACTGAATTTTCTTGCCTCTTCTCTTTGGAATGCTATAGCATCTATATCCTTATAGAACGTCTAAATAAAAGTCACATATTTCGTGCTCGTTTTCGGCACCACAACTGCCTAATCAAAGCCGTCCGCAAGAGATGGCGGGGGGGCACCTCAAAGGGGTGCACTTGGCCCTCTCCGCTCCCATTGGAATCTGGACGCAGACTTTTTCTCCTTTACAGAATTCTCATACGCTTCCGATTCCAGAAGTTAATGGACAACCATTAATTCTCTGGAGTATAATACACTTTTTATCTCACCTATAAAAGACAAATACCAAGTCATTTATATCAAAAATGGTAATTTTAAGTTCGCTCTATCCCCGGATAAATTTCTGCGGACGCCCGTACCTTTGAGGGTTCGGCTGCAAGTTCACTGTTTCCTTTACGTTTTAATACTCACCGAAATTGGAATCGTTTAGGACACACCAAATGCGTCAATTTCCCACGAAACACTTGTAAGCGTATCGTCATTTTACTGGTTACCATCCATATCGACATCGCGATCGCTCTGATGGCACGAATGTAATTATTGAGGCAGTGCTTACGGTAGGAAAGTGGTGTGTGTTGAGACGTTCTCGAGATTGGGTGCATTGACGGTCAGTGTGTCTTGAAATTGAAATCACTACAAAACGGTCCCGAACGTGCTAAAGGACGTGATATTGAAGTGCTGGATATACGATGGTGAATCAAATGAGAACCTTAACAGTGCAATTAGTTGGTAGTCTGTTGTTGCAACATTGAAAACGGAAGCGTGTCACTGCAAATGCGGCTGCTCCCCTGTCGACTTGAACCAAGATGGAGCAGCGATTTGTTGTACGTATTTTGAGCAGTGAAGTGTGTCCCTTTATGAAGGCACTATACAGTGATTACTGTGTGTCCCTGCAGCAAGTGTACAAGTGCCCTACAAAGTATAAAACAGGTGTAACATCCGTGAATGCTACTCCATGCTCGTGTCAGGCGCACCACGCATTGACGAACGAAAACATTACCGCGGTGAAAGGACTTGTGAAGGAAAATAGGCGGATTACTATAAGCGAATCCGCAGCTATTTTGTATACATTATTCATGGCGTGCTGTGATTCAGCAAAGTGCCCGCAAGACGGGTGCCATGTCAGTGACTTTGAATTGAAAGACCTTCGCGTCAGTGCCTCTGACGAACTTTTGCACTGTTTCCAAATTTCAGTAGATGGATTTCTGGACAGAAATGTTACAGGAGAGGAAAACTGGTAGCTCCACCACCACCCAGAAACGAAAAGATAGTAAGTTCATAGCTTTTCGCCGAAACAAAAGGTGTTCCACACTCAGCCATCGTCAGGAAAAGGCATTATGACTCTCTTTTGGGATGCAAAGCGCGTAACTTTGGAGCATTACATTGAAAGGGGATTAACAGTGACTGGTGATTTATATTCAGATCTGCCACGAGATCACCTTCGCTCTGCCGTCAGGACAAAAAATGAGGGCTTCTGACTACAAATGTTCTGTTGCAAGACGATAAGCTGCCAGTGCTCGTCCGAACACTATCCATTCAACGGTAGCAACAACACAGGACCCATAATATGAGAGTCTGCAACACCCGCCTTACTCACCAGAACTCACGCTGAGTTACTTTCATGCTCTTTGACGGCTGAAAGAAACGATAAAGAGGCGAAAAATGCATTGCCTGAGTGGCTCCATCCATAATCAAAAGAATTATTCTCACAAGGTACACACATACATCGGAAGCGGTGGAACGCTTTTATTATGCGTTACAGGGATTACAACAATCAGGAAAATGATTTACCTGTAATTCTTTTGTATTACCTCATTTCGATAATAATAAATATTTAAGGTTTTAATTTACATCACATTTGTATGTGGCCCGTGTTGAATTAGTGTATGAGCGGTTCAACAGTACTGACGTTCAAACATGCGTGTCGTCATGATTAACAATAACATAACATAATGATGTCGAGAGTCTTGATGCTTTAGTGTGAAAGATCAATGCAAGAGAAACTGTTCGTCAAATCAGAATATATCACGCGTGGCTGAACATTGCCTACGTTACCGTTTCGTAGAGAAACATTCCCCCGCGATGTTATTATTACGTGGGCCCTCGTGAATAGGAAATGTGTGTTTTGTAACTACTGCGAACTGTGCATATGAATACGAAAAATACTTATTACCTCCAGAACTTATCTGTCAGACTGAGATTACAATGCGGATAGCTATATACTGTGAACAGTGAAGCCCACGTTTCAGGTATATCGTTCCTGACATCAATTGGCGAAAAATTCTACCTGAGTCTAATGTGAGTGACTTCGCAGTGTGTCCTCCCTGAGCTCTGTAGACATTAGTTAATTACAGGAACGCAACTGTTGGTACACCAGAAGAACGTGCTGAGCTTGCCGTGGCAGGTCAGATATGTGGGTATTACAGGCACCGGTCAGCAGCAGTCTTCATAATAAAAGGTGTTCGTGTATAACAACCCATACTCTACCTGAACAAACGTATTCGGACACCTATTACTGGAATTTAATGTGGGGTGTGTCCACCTTGCGCCTTTCTGACGGTTTGACGTTTGTTGGGGGTACTTTGCATGAGGTGTCGGAATGGCCGTGGGGGAACAGCAGTCCATTCTTCCTCAAGAACCAAAACCAGAGAAATTAGTGATGTTGGATGCTGGTGTCTGGAGGAAAGTAAACGTTCTAACCAATCCCAAATGTGATCCATTGTGCCCCGGTTGGGACCCAGGTCGTGGTAGTCTAATTCAGGATTGTTGTTCACAAAACATTGCTTCACAGACGTTCTTTTGTGAATGGGTGCATGTGATGCTGATACAAACTATCCTTGTTGTGTAGCTGTTCCTCTACTGTATGCAGTACGCAATACTGTACAAAATTCTCATATCCTTTCGCATCAAGCATTTTCTGGACGTAATACAGGGACCACACCCTAATCACGACAAACACTCAATTACCACAAACCACCCCCTCTATACTTCACTGTTGGCAATACACGTAATTATGTGAATGTGTGGGGTGTCCTACAGAACAGACACTACGCATTCACATAACTGATTCGCCTCCACGGGCAATGAATCTGCAACCTCCGTTGCGGATGCACAGTTAAGTTCGACCTCCTGCAGAAATCTCGAAGTAGCGAACATGGAGGACGTGGATAGGGACTGCATATAGATGGCGCTAGGTGGGAATGTGGGTTGGCCAGGAGGTATCTCAAGATATTTCGCGCAGTCGTGTTTTATACTGTGTTTGGATGGTGTGGTTAACGCAGCTGCCTACTAAACAGGAAATTCCATGCTCGAATCCCGGTCTGGCACAAATTTTCACTCGTCGCCGCTGATTCGGCATTAAGTTCCGATGCTGCTGATATTAACAGTTCTTTAACTTTGCTTTCCTTCCTCCACCTTCAATTTGCTTGAAATGCACATAATGCAAAGTTATGTTCTCCAAGCATTCAGCAAATCCAGACCTTCCATCGGACTGCCATAGCATATGGCATCATTCACCGATTAAAATCACTCGTTTCCAGTTATTCACTGTCCGGTGGCGTGGCTCTTAACAACAACTCAAGTGTCGCTTGGCATTATTTATAGAAAGGGTTGGCTTATGAGAAGCTGCTGTACAAGTTTACTCCTTTCTTTGTTCCCTGTGCACAGTCACTGTGCTTTTTGGACTATTGACAGCACTTTACAACTCACGAGTGATTCCTTCCGCTTATTTCACGCGATTTTTTCACGACGACCGTCCTAGACGGTCTCTGTCAGAACATAAAGTCTCTCTGACCTTGGTTTGTCTGTGGTTGTTCCTTCGCGTTTACAGTTCATAATCACATCACCAACAGTCGACTTGGCAATTTTAAAACTGTTTATGGGGACCACACCCTGCCTATCTAACCAATGTTAATTTAGGCAAGTATTTGACCCATTTCTAAAAAAAATTATTTGATGCAGGACCTTAATATTTTTACTGTATGTTACATGATGCTAATAGAGTGAACTGTACTAAAATCTACTTTATCCATTTTATAGTTTTTAAGAAATACTTTTTAAAATTCATTAACAAAAAATATTAAGTTTTTTCTGCAGAAAATACTTTTGTGAACTTCCTAAAGGGGGAATATTAATGAATTTAGTACCAGAGGTGATTTTTTATGTCATTCATTTATGTCATTCATTTATCTATTATAGTTTCTGATATAATGGAGCATATGTACTGAAAATTTAGTTTGCAGGGAACTGGCTTTAAAGAAAAAACTTTTGAAATTTGTTACTTACAGTTAATTAAAACTGTCCTGCTGCATATGATGGCCCTTCTTTGGCCTCTAGCAGGTCTTCCAGCTTCTTTTTCACCTTCCTGGATGTTGGTCTTGCTTTCTTGGCCATATTAGATGCAGATCTGTCTGCATCGGCTGTCCTAATTTTATCGCAGTGTAGCAACCCAGTGATCGTATTTTCACCAGGATTAATTCCCAGCTTTTTCGGTAGCCAACAATTTTCAATATTACCACAATTGAATGTAATAACAGCATCATGAACTCCTAGTTCCATTGTATGCATGCCTACAAATACAGTTTTAGGAAGGCGGTTCCAAATTATGCTGTTGAAACAGTCATTTGGGTTGTGTCTGTCCATGCAGACATTTCCTTAGTCGGTCAGGATGAGCTAAGTCTCTGAAAAAAGGTTTAATTGCTATAATAACAGCAGCAGGAAGAGAATGCTGGTGAGAATAATATTCTCCAGATGCCTGAGCCCTATTGCATTTGCACCACGAATTTTCTCGCCGGCCGACGTGGCCGTGCGGTTCTAGGCGCTACAGTCTGGAACCACGTGACTGCTATGGTTCGAATCCTGCCTCGGGCGTGGATGTGTGTGATGTCCTTAGGTTAGTTAGGTTTAAGTAGTTCTAAGTTCTAGGGGACTGATAACCACAGATGCTAAGTCCCATAGTGCTCAGAGCCATTTGAACCATTTTTGAATTTTCTCCTGATGGACACAATCCATTACATGGCTTATCATCAGTAGAGGACTTATAGAAGGATATGGCCCAAACATCTCTCTTCATTGCCTCCAGATTTTCTTTATTTCTCCTAATTGCCTGCCCATAGTATACCTGCAAGTTTTCTATTTCAATTTTAGTTAACCGACCCTGTCTGGTTAACAATTTTCCATCTTCTAATTTTTTTTCCTCTCATATCAACAGTTATTTTTCTCAGCCTTGTTCGCAAACGTTTTTCAATATGGCCTACACATTCTATTTTGCTAATAACGGCATCTACATATGGCTTAGATTTGACAGTGGGTGGGACAGAAAAGTGGGCGTGGCACATAAAGACACGTGATAGGAAAATGCTCTTTAAATGCTCGAAAAAAAAAATTTTTCAGCAAAATCATTTTCAGAGTACTTCAGTAAAACCTTAATCTATCGAAATATGATGAAAACCGAAGATAAAAAATTTTTTCCACCTGAACCATGGTGGTGTCCCCTTAAATGTCCTTGATTGATTTGTTACTCATGTGACATACAATAACTAGTCTTAGTTAGAAGTAACTATGCTCTCCTCACGGACCCCCATTCCCAGCCGTGTATTGTTCTGATCTCTCCTAACAAGTAGAGCTCAATTCCGCTTTACATAGGGGTGTCTCGATACTTTTGATCAGCAAGTGCACTGCTGTCAAGCCACTTACCGACTCTGTGTAACTCTTGTTAAAGTCAGGGAGACAGTCACAAAACCGGAGAAAGCGCAACCTTGGAACCAGTGCTCTCGCTGCTCGTCTTTTCTGCACAGCAGTTCTTTTTACTTTTCTTCCAGTTCTGTCAACAAAGAGAGCGTCGGGCTTATGTGCGGCGGCCGCCGCGAACCTGCACGTCTGCGGACGCCTTGCAGACCCACGTCACGCGCTAGCCGCTAAACCCCGCTTAGCCGACGCCACACAAACCTGCAGCCGCGCGCCGCGACGTGCCGTGCCGAGCCGAGGCGGGCAGCAAACCGCTGCAATCCCCGCAGCGGACACGCCCGGATTACGCTCGGTATCCAGGCACTGCACGGAACTACCAGTTGCCCCGCTACTAGTTCTTTTTAAACGATAACCTTCCGTAGTCTGCTCTACTCAATTTATTCGAGGGTGCAGGGAAGAGTGACTTGTTTTGGAACCTATATTACACAGCTTTCCGTTGCAAACAACGCAGGTTTATTTGCATCGCGAGTACAGAACAGTAAGAAGCATACATGATTAAAATTGTATGTGTGAAATTCAGGAGACGGAGGTGGCATTTCTGGCATCAACAATGGCTGTAAACCGACTGAAAACTGAGTCGAACTATGATTGGACAAGAGACACAGCTACATCATTCCATTGTCCTTCAGTTCCATGCCAAAGTTCATTAATGGTAGAGCATGTCGGCGGGAGGTGTGCCAGTCTCTCTGCAATCCAGGACCCGATGTTTCATATGGGAGAGTGATATGGAGAACTTGCTGGTCAGAGCAACATTCGAACACGAAGTACGTCAGTACAGCATCGGCAACGAAAGGTCATGCGTTGAAATAAAACTCCGTGGAGACGTAGAAGACAGGTCATAGCCACCGGCCTAAACACGTCAGAATGTAACAGCTGCTGCAGTCGGTCGCTACTGTACATTCGACCGAGTCACTGTAGAGTGCTGCCCTCTCTGAGGGACAATGACCAGCAGGCCACACCTCCAAGGGCGCCTAACAACACAGTCGCCTCTACAAGGGTGAGAAATAGATGATGATTATGATGTTGGTTTACGTGGCGCTCAACATCTTGGTCCTCAGCGCCCGTACAAGTTCCCAGTACTTCCAGTTCCAATCTCGCCGCTTCCCGAATGATGATGAGATGATGAGGAAAACACCTGGTCACCGGGCGGAGAAAATCCCCGACCTGGCTGAGAATCGAACCCAGGACCCCGTGATCCAGAGTAGTAGCCTCGAGCCACTAGACATCGAGCTGCGGACTGAGAACTAAAGGTGGGCCTAACGGTTATTTGGGAATATCAGTTATCGCAGTTACGGTAATTTATGTTACAGTTACATTTAACATTTATTTATAACTGACAGTTATTTTTACTACCGAATTTTCCAGGCGGGGGTGCAGTTCAAAAACTCGGTAGGTTTAGTTAATGAGTATAATTGAAACTGCGGGTATTGCGAACTCGCAGGAATGTCGGCTGAATCGTGCCATAATCGAAGGTAATTTATTGTCCATTACATTTCAGTTGACGTTTGAAGGGTTACTGCTGTTTCATGTTACAAGTATGTTCTGCTGTTTCATATTACAAGTATGTAGGTTATCTTTCACTATTAGAAAATAATTCTGCATGGTGCAACAGAAAGTTTGCGAAATGTTAAAGATGTAATTTCTGGAACTGTTCACTTACTGCAGTAAGTGTAGGGGAATGAAGTACAAAACAAAAATAAACATAACGTGATAGAGTCGTTTACTCCAGCACAAGATATTCCATTTGAGAAAATGAGGGCATGGTGATAAAGATTTATGTGAGATTTAAAAAACTGCTCTATTTCTGCAAAATTTCTTCAGCTACCACAGGGTCTTAACTTTTTAAGGGGGGCATGAGTAACTTCGTTTCATCAGGCCCTCAGACTGCTGTGTATCTCTTACGTTTAGCATTATTTATAACACGTTTTTAAAACGGTCTAGAAAGTATAAAATAATTTCTCCTAGCCTCATACAGATTCCTAACCCCATAGAGATAATTCTGAATATTTGTTCTTGTGACTTTTTAACCCCTATGGGAATGCTGTTGAAAAAGGAAAGAAAGAAAAAGAAAATCGGAGAGTGCATATAATGGATAACTGATGCTTGAATAGTTGACCTGAGTCACTAACAGTGTTATTCTACTGCAAATGATATCACCTGTTTTGTGATTTTTCTCAACTACAGATACTCTCTATGCTCCTTGCTATTATCTACTTCATGCGCTCCACGTTTTTATTTTTAAATTTTACAAATATTATCATAGGTATTAAAAATTTACATACACAAATTTTCGGGCACCTCTGCATGTGGTTAGGAATCTGTATGGGGCAACGAGAAATTAATTTATACTTTTTAGTACATTTTAAAACCGCGTGACATTAAAAATCGTTTATTTTAGTAATTATTTTGTGGTACATAGTCTTACATGTGTATAAAATTTTTCAATCGATTTCAAACATTTTGATAATATTTCAACAGAGACATTTGGTGAAATTCAGATTTATTTCAGTTTCTCTTCACCTGAGTCGACCATTATATTGTTACTTACTACGCATATATCGCGAAAAGACCACGACGGTAAAAATTTGAGAGATTCGAGCTCACATGGAGGCTTACCAGTAATCGTTCTTACCTCGAAACATTCGCGACTGGAACAGAGAAAAGGGGAAATAACATGGGAACTCGAACTATCCTCCGAGTTAACGTTGCACTGCCATCCACCTCTAAGCTATGTTGAAAGTTTCAGGTCTGTAGCTCCTCGAGAATGTATTCTTAAATCAATTCTGTAGAATCCACTGACTGCAGTCGGTTATTTCCGTAGAAGTACAAAAATACTTGTTTCATTCTAATATCTGTCCTCTCTCGAATATCATCGTCTGCAACGAGCTAGTAGCGTCGGGGGTGCAGTTACGAACTTCCAGGCTACCTGTAGTAGTAGCTCGTAACACACACTGCCATAGAAAAACAGCTTATTTCTTTATCTAGATGAACTATGAGGCACCGAATGAGGGACATAGAACACTGTTTGGGCTGCTGTGAGCAGTTTGACTGTTGTTGTCTCGGACTTGATGAAAGAACAGACATTCTAAAATTCTGCACCCATGGTCTTAATTAAGACTTCGGTAAGACACAACAACATTTTTCCGTGAACATAATTAGGGCATCACTAGAGGAGAACATTTTCTTATCATTGTCTGAAAGTGCATAGACAAAGTACATTGCAACTTTCCAGGGCTCGCCAAGGGCGCTTCCCAGTTTTCGCAAGGCTCCTTCTTGGGGTTGGGGTAGACTGACATCCTCAAACATCATGTGTCAACTAAATATAGCATGCCGTATTGCTGCCACTAATTTGTGGTAGCTAGGTACAACTATATCTCTTGCTACCTGCATACGTTACTGTGGAAGAGACGTTTCAGTTTTGTAACTTTTACCACACCAATAAAACGAAGCCTACAATTTGCATCACCAGTAGCAGACTTATGGCTCATTGCATTTCACTTCACCGGCCGATGTGGCCGAGCGGTTCTAGGCGCTTCAGTCTGTAAACGACGAGTTACTGTTAACTTGCTAAAGATGCAGTGCTCCATCAGAGCCTGAAAAAGTGTTCCAGGAACAGTATGACGTGACGAGTAATCAACCAGAGAAAATCAGGTATTGATCAGTTCCAATAGAACGTTGTCATCATCGACATTACCAATAATGCACAGTTATTTCATGATTTCCGCCGGCCGCGGTGGTCTCGCGGTTCTAGGCGCGCAGTCCGGAACCGTGCGACTGCTACGGTCGCAGGTTCGAATCCTGCCTCGGGCATGGATGTGTGTGATGTCGTAAGGTTAGTTAGGTTTAAGTAGTTGTAAGTTCTAGGGGACTGAGACCTCCGATGTTAAGTCCCATAGTGCTCAGAACCATTTGAACCATTTGCATTTCACTTCACTACCGACGTTTACTCGCGGGTATCGCTTTAACGGGGCTGATTGCAGTTGGGATACCTCAGTTTTAACGCTCCTGAACATTGCTTTCTGTTAACATGGGCGTACAGTTCTACGGTATCTTAGAAACGACAAAATATTGCACCACGAGTGTTATTTAATATGTTTATTTACGATCGCGATTTCGGCTGTTGTTTCATTTTCAAGTAACATCAATAACAACATAAACTGTTAAAGGACCAGTTCAATTCGGTTGGAATTATTACAAAAAATAATGTTTGTAAATTCGTTGGATGAATTCATGTTTAGACTCAAGATTTTACCTAATATTCTCTATTTTATTGAAGTGTTATGATGAAGAAATCTGTTTTGTTATGAATATGAAATATGTTGACATAACTGAAACGTGGGGTTGGCATGAGGATGATGTAATATATTCCATAGTCAGGTAAGAAAGAGATTTGATTTTTGGAGATTTTAGAGAACTGGTGTTTTTGCAATTTAAGTTTTAGAGGAGTGTTCAGAAGGGTGCAAAGCGGAAATCGTGACTAAATAAATACGTTTAATAACAGTTCCACCTGGACGAAAAGTCTGCCTTTTGTACTTCGTCGATGCAGCAATGCGATCTGTTCATTTTGTAATCTTCTTTCTGTCTGACCATGCGTGTCTGCTATAGCCTGAGAATTATCACATACATTTCAATATATGTAAATTTACCGGTTTTTGTGACAATTTGGAAACTGTTTTACTTATTCCACATCCTTGTTCGCCCTCGGTAGCTGAATGGTCAGCGTGACAGATTGTCAATCCTCTGTGCCCGGGTTCGATTCCCGGCTGGGTTGGGGAATTTTCTTCGCCCAGGAACTGGGTGTTGTGCTGTCATCATCATTCTATCATTCTCATCGACTGCAGGTCGCCGAAGTGGCGTCGAACTGAAAGACCGGCACCCGGTGATCGGCCGGCCCGCCGGGGCCGTAGTCATACGATTAAATAAATAAATTACACATCCTGGAAGACTATTTCACTTATGATCTTTGAAAAGAATGCATGCTCTTCTACGGTAAATATCTATATTCCCCCGGTATAACAAGTTACCCAGTTTACCCATCTTAGTATTAACCTGATACCTCTTCAAGATCTGCTTGGATATTACCGAAAGTCAAACGGATAATATTTTCTAAAACATAGCTTCGTCACTTTCTGAAAGTCTGAAAGCAAATGTTTATTTTCATTATCACAGAGCACGAACCATAGCTGCCACACAGGCTACTGTGCAAAGCACCTGAAATTACTCCTACGCATGTTCGCTTGTTGATAGTGTCGCGTCCAGATTAAAGTGCCGCCTTTCACCTGAACATAAGCTCTCAGTTCTCTCACGCACCTAGTTAGGTAGCAGGCACGAGTTTCAATTACTTAGCAAACGTCGAAGCGGCAGTCAATTAAATGCTTTTCGAAAGGCAATAAATCATTTATCTAACGATTCTTCTACAGATATTAACGGTGTGAAGCCGCTGCAGGCTAGGTATCTTTATATTATGCCACACTGTAAATGTATTCCTTTTACAGACATCTGAAATATTGAGTACGAAGTTTAAAACAGACCGCTCAAAAAAGCCGACGAACATTTGTGTGTGTGTGTGTGTGTGTGTGTTTGTGTATGTGTACTTCCGAATATATCCGCCCGTTTTCAAAGGCCGGTATCAGGGTCCCTGTAATTCGTTCTGGCTACACCATTTCCTGTCGTCTTGTACTTTTATTACTCGAGAGACCACCCATATGTGCAGTGAACGAAGTTACGACAGCTTTTCCGACAAAACGCGTAATCCGGCATGTCGGCTGAGTGGCGGCCCGTGGTTGTCGGCTGCCATTACATTCGATTAGAGCGGCGCAGAGCTTCCTCCTTTCCCTCAGGGAGCTCTCACGGGCTCATACCGCGTAAAGCTCTTTATCCGCGGCGAGCTATATTGCGCCTTAACGAAAATCCAATACCGCGAAAACAATTTCACTCCCTTGGAGGCGCCAGATAGGGCTAATCCGCAGACGCCTAGCGCCTCTCATTACATGATGCAAATATGTGTGTGTGTGTGTGTGTGTGTGTGTGTATGCGTGTGTGTGTGTGAATGGATGGCTGGACAGACTCCATAAGCCTTTACCCTGACGTCCCGTCTTATTTGCCGAAAAAGAGCCTCTGATGCATACACTCATAATGCGAGCGACGAATTTCCCCTTGAAGTTTTCTGCACCTCGAAGCAAGAATGTCACAATGCGGAGAGACGCAGTAACGCAACGTGTAAGATGTTCTGTTACAGCATGACACTGCTGTACCTAATCATAGGAAACCTAAAACTTTTCACGAACCCATAAATTTTTATACCCTAAAGTGTATGTGATAATTTTTAGGCTACTGTAGACACGCGTCATAGAACAGAAAGCAGTGTATAACACTTACTTAAACAGTTCGCATTGTTGCATTTATGGAGTGCAAAAGTCGTATTTCTCGTAACATTCCAATTATTTGAATTTATGAATGAAGAGCAGTTGAACAGAATGCACAGTGTCTTGAAAGGAGGATATAAGATGAACATCAACAAAAGCAAAACGAGGATAATGTAGTAGAATTAAGTCGAGTGATGTTGAGGGAATTAGATTAGGAAATGAGGCACTTAAAGTAGTAAAGCGTTTTGCTATTTGGGGAGGAAAATAACTGGTGATGGTCGAAGTAGAGAGGATATAAAATGTAGACTGGCAATGGCAAGGAAAGCGTTTCTGAAGAAGAGAAATTTGTTAACATCGGGTATAGATTTAAGTGTCAGGAAGTCGTTTCTGAAAGCATTTGAATGGAGTGTAGTCATGTATGGAAGTGAAACATGGACGATAAATAGTTTGGATAAGAAGAAAATAGAAACTTTCGAAATTTGGCGCTACAGAAGAATGCTGAAGATTAGATGGGTAGATCACATAACTAATGAGGAGGTATTGAATAGAATTGGGGAGGAGTTTGTGGCACAACTTGACAAGAAGGGGCCGGTTGGTAGGACATGTTCTGAGGCATCAAGGGATGTCAAATTTAGCATTGGAGGGCAGCGTGGAGGGTAAAAATCGTAGAGGGAGACCAAGAGATGAACACACTAAGCAGATTCAGAAGCATTTATGTTGCAGTTAAGTACTGGGAGATCAAGAAACTTGCACAGGGTAGAGTAGCATGGAGAGCTGGATCGAACCAGTCTCAGGACTAAAGACAACAACAACAACAACAACAATAATATGTACATCAACTGGTTCAGTTGAGAGTTCTTCACAAACAGATACTTTAGGCTCCTCTTAAACTGTACTTCATAAGTAGCTAAACATTGCACGACCGCTTACGAGTTATTGAAAATGTGTGTTCCTGAACCATGGACACCTTTCTGTGCCATGTAAGTGACTTATTACATTATTCTTATTCCTAGTACTGATTCAAGGACTTAGTTGCTGGTCTGAAAAAAGTTATGCTATAAATAACACATTTCATTATGGAATAAATGACTGAGAACCAGCAACTTGTACTAGCAGTTTTCTGAACAGACTCTGCCGGACGTTCTTGAATTCGCATTTTTAGTAATTCGCCTGACACGGTCTTGAGCTCGAAAGAATTATTTTGACTTGATGAGCTATCCAATAAATTAATCACTCGTGGCATTATGGAATGAATTCCAAAGTATGCCAGCATTAGATGTATCTGACAATATACATGCTACACATAAAAATTAGCTTAGGAATTCTTCTCCCAACTGAATTTATTGTCATGTTATAATAGTAAGAACTTACTACTGTCGATCACTTATATCTCTTTGTTGTCAAATTTGGTATGATGGGTGAGAAGCTGTTATAGTTTACTGCTGTTATAGTGTGTCTCTCTTCATAATTTGCTGGAAAAGAACTGCTGTAGTTGTGTTTTAGTTTAGTTATTTCATGTTATATGGATCATAACTATGATATTTCGCTACGACATGGAACGATCTAGTTTTACAATTATAGACCACTTTCTCAGTCGAAAAAATGTCAAAATGCTGGCCATTTACTGATTTTCTGAAGCTGCTTTTCCTTTCCTTTCCTTTTATTTTATTTTTTTACACACAATGCGCTTTTCCTTGTTTAGTTTACATTAAAAATTTATTCGTATTTTTATTTTTCCATAACGTTACAGATCTAAAGTTGGCCATCGCATATTGAACTCGATAATAAAGTCATGTATGTTAGGGTTCAAGTTCTCGGATTAAAGAATATTAAAATAGTCATTTATGTCACACATCAAGTGTTTACCTAGAAATATGTTGTCCATTTGTGCACTGATGTCATGTATACTTATGGTGGCAAAATTAACAAATGGTTCAAATGGCTCTGAGCACTATGGGACTTAACAGCTGAGGTCATCAGTCCCCTAGAACTTAGAACTACCTAAACCTAACCTAAGGACATCACACACATCCATGCCCGAGGCAGGATTCGAACCTGCGACCGTAGCTGTCGCGCGGTTCCACACTGAAGCGTCTTGAACCACTCGGCCACTCAGACCGGCGAAAATTAACAACGTAACTCGGATTGTAAGTTTAAGTAACATCTCCGAAACATTCATTTTATCCGAATTTTTCAGAAAATTAATCCACTCTAAAAAGTAAAACATACGAAACATGATAGAAAAACTATCCGAGTAGCAGCACATGTTATGTACTTGTAAAGACATATATGGTGGGCATTTTTCCCCCTCCAGAATGGCCCCAGAGGCACTCAGCCTGCTGCCGAAATCAGTGCTGGGGATCTTTCCTGCGAGTAAAATGTAACCCCTACTAGAGCCACAGTGAACCTGCACATGCAGCAATGCCGAAAGTCCGGTAACAGCCTTGTGCCACAGACTTTACTTTACTTTGCTTAACTTTATGAGAACGGTGTTACCACAGCGGCAAGGCCATCGGACTTAATAGTGATTCCCGTTAGATCACCGAAGGCAAGCGCTGTCAGGCTTAGCTAGCACTTGCATGGGTGACCATCCGGGCCTGCCAAGCGCTATTGGCAGGCAGCGTGCACTCAGCCGTTGTGGGGCAAGCCGAGGAGCTACCTGACCGAGAAGTAGCAGCTCCAATCAAGAATACTGCTGATCACATGCCCGTCCATATCTGCATCCAGTGATGTCTGTCGTCTAAGGATAACACGGCAGTCGATCGGTAGTGTTAGACCTTCTGACGCCTGTTCAGACTGAATTAGTTTTCAAGTATTATTATACCACCCGGAAGGCAAAAGGAAGAAACTAATAGTGTGTGGAGAGTTCAATACAGGACACGCAGTGGGAACTCTCGCCATTGTGGATGCGCACTACCTTGCTGAAATGTAAGCACAAGACGTCTTGCAATGAGGGGCAACAGAACTGCGTGCAGAATGTCGTTGATGTACAGCGGCGCTGTAAAGGTGCGGCGGATGAGAACCAAGATGTCCTGCTATGAAATAAAATAAAATCCCAGACCATCGGCCCTGGTCGTCGTGGGGTATGGCGGGCGACAGTCATGTATTTCATAGCTGGTCAGAGACGTCTCACAGAGCGAGGTGGTGCAGTGGTTAGCACACTGGACTCGCATTCTGGAGGACGATGGTTCGAACCTGCGTCAGGCCATCCTGATGTAGGGTTTCAGTGATTTCCCTAAATCGCTTCAGGCAAATGCCATGGCACGGTCGATTTCCTTCCCTATCCTTGCGTAATCCGAGCTGGTGCTCCGTCTCTAATGACCTCGTTGTCGATGGGATGTTAAACACTAATCTCCTCCTCCTCCTCTTCCTCCAGAGCGTCTCCAGACACGTCTTCGCTGGTAATCGGATCCTGTCCTCAGAGAAGGACTCATCACTGAGGATAATTCTACTGTATTCAATGAGACGCCCCGGAAGCGGTGGATACCAACTTGACTGTCATTTGCCATATGGCCCGACAACCAAGAGCACTGTCACCCAAAGCACCCTTACAGAACAGCGCTATGTAGGCGATATTCTACCCACCATTTTCTTGCCCTTCACAGCAAGCCATCCCGGCCTTACATTTCAGCAATATAATGCCTGTACGTTCACGGTGAGAATTTCTACTGCTTGTCTTCAAGCTTCCCAGTCCCTACCTTGGCCGGCAAGGTCGCTACATCTCTCCCCAGTTCAGAATGATCGGAGCACTATGGGAAGGGTCCTCCAAACAGCTCGTGATTCTGACGATCTAACGCACCGCCAATTGGACGGCATTTGGCACGATATCCCTCAGGAGGTCATTCAGAAGCTCTGTCACTCAACGCCAAGCCGAAGAACTGCCTGCATAAGGACCAGAGGTCGACCAACGCCTTATATATATATATTCGCCTGGTTGCAGCCATTTAAAAACTTCATGTTCCCAAACAAAGATGGAATTTTTATGGATAAGAATACGCCATGTCACCGGACGACAGTCGCTTTGAAGAACACTCTGGACAGTTCTAGCGAATGGTTTGGCCACCCATCGAACATTTATTGGACATAATCGAGAAGACAGTTCCTGCTCAACATCCTGCACTGGCAACACTTTCCCAATTATGGACAGCTGTGGAGGCAGTATGGCTCAATATTTCTGCAGTGGACTTACAACGAGTTGTTGAGCTCATGCCACATCGAGTTGCTGCACTACGCAAGGAAGAAGCAGATCCGACACTATAAAGGGAGGTATCCCATGAGCTCTCTAACCTCAGTATGTAAGAGCACAAATTTACAATTGTTCTAAGCAACTTGATATTATTCTTAGCATACACGTCAACTCCTCATTGCGCCATGTTTTCCTTCCGAAACACGCTGCTAATTGACATTAACTTACTTTGACATTTTAGGTCATAGCTCTTTTCAAAATCATACTTGGTTTTCTGTTTAGTTCAGTCTTTGTGTCATTTGCAAACGTTACAACTTATCATCCGGCAATTTTACGTAGAAAAGTCACTAATATAAATAATAAATATCAAGACCGAAGCAACTGAACCTTGAGAGACACTGTTAGTAATTATTTCACAGTTCGATGATGACTGATAATTTAATAAAGTGCTCTTTACTAATGAAACCCTCTGATCCGTTTTAGAGAAATACGGTCTGAACTATTTTTCGGCATGCGTGTGCCACGTAAAACGATTCTGTGTTTTTTTCGAGCCAAATTTGATTAACTCTTCACAGAATGTGTCAACAGCCTGTAATTTAGTGCCTAATGAGTTAAGTACATTATTTCTGTGTATGTAAATGGCCTTCTCAGTATTGGAACCTATCAGAAATCCAAAGTGTGACTCTGAAAACTTAGTGTTTGTAGTCAGACGAGTTAGAAGTAGCCTATATATTACGTATTATAAAATTTTCAAGACTGCTGGAAGAAGTCAGCTTCGATGGAAGTTTGATGGCATTTCCATATCTGATTTCTTACAAAGAGACTTCAGCATATTTCAGCCAAGTGTGAACTGTTCCAGTGATAAGCGACTTGACACTTGGCAAGTGTGAATATTCATAAGATCTTTTGATGCACCAGTTACGGTGCTATCAAAAAATACACATGTTTGAACACTAGTGAAAAAAAAAACTACACTCAGCTGGCGGCTACACGGGTAGCGGAGGCTGTGTGGCGTGGACTGGGCGGTTTTTTAGGTTAGAAGGCCTCGGGCCTCGGGAAGGTACGGGGTGGGCTGCAATCTCAAAGGGTGCATGGCAAATACAGGACGTGCTTGGATCAAGGAACAGTCGGAATTGTAGTTGTAAATTGTTGTAGTTGTGCTGGGAGAGTCCCTGAGCTTCAAGCGCTAATAGAAAGCACAGAAGCTGAAATCGTTATAGGTACAGAAAGCTAGCTAAAGCCTGAAATAAGTTCTGCAGAAATTTTTACTAAGTCTCAGATGGTGTTCAGGAAAGATAGATTAGGCAGAATTGGTGGTGGAGTGTTTGTGTCTGTCAGTAGTGGTTTATCTTGTAGTGAAGTCGAAGTAGATAATCCGTGCGAATTGGTATGGGTGGAGGTTATACTTGACAGCCGAACTAAGTTAATAATTGGCTCCATCTACCGACCGCCAGACTCCGATGATATAGTTGCTGAACAGTTCAGAGAAAATTTGAGTCTCGTAACAAATAAATACCCCACTCATACGGTTATACTTTTTCAAAACCGGTGGTAGGCACAAAACATCTTCTGATATTGTCCTAAATGCTTTCTCCGAAAATTATTTCGAGCAGTTAGTCCACGAACCCACGCGAATTGTAAATGGTTGCGAAAACACACTTGACCTCTTAGCCACAAACAATCCAGAGCTAATAGAGAGAATCATGACTGATACAGGGATTAGTGATCACAAGGTAGTTGTAGCTAGGCTCAATACTGTTTCTTCCAAATCCACCAGAAACAAACGCAAAATACTTTTATTTAAAAAAGCGGGTAAAGTGCCACTAGAAGCTTTCCTAAGAGACAATCCCCATTCCTTCCGAACTGACAATGCAAATGTAAACGAGATGAGGCTCAAATTCAAAGATATAGTAGCAACAGCAATTGAGAGATTCATACCTCATAAATTGGTAAGAGATGGAACTGATCCCCCATGGTGCACAAAACAGGTCAGAACGCTGTTGCAGAGGCAACGGAAAAAGCATGCGAAGTTCAGAAGAACGCGAAATCCCGAAGATTTCCTAAAATTTACAGACGCGAGAAATTTGGCACGGACTTCAATGCGAGATGCCTTTAATAGGTTCCACAACGAAACATTGTCTCGAAATTTGGTAGAAAATCCGAAGAAATTCTGGTCGTATATAAAGTACACAAGCGGCAAGACGCAGTCAATACCTTCGCTCCGCAGTGCCGTTGGTACTGTTACCGACGACTGTGCCGCTAAAGCGGAGTTATTGAACGCATTTTTCCGAAATTCCTTCACCAGGGAAGACGAATGGAATATTCCAGAATTTGAAACACGAACAGCTGCTAGCATGAGTTTCTTAGAAGTAGATACCTTAGGGGTTGCGAAGCAACTCAAATCGCTTGATACGGGCAAGTATTCAGGTCCAGATTGTATACCGATTAGGTTACTTTCAGATTACGCTGATACAATAGCTCCCTACTTAGCAATCATATACAACCGCTCTATCACCGATAGATCTGTACCTATAGATTGGAAAATTGCGCAGGTCACACCAGTGTTTAAGAAGGGTAGTAGGAGTAATCCATCGAACTACAGACCTATATCATTGACGTCGGTTTTCAGTAGGGTTTTGGAGCATGTACTGTATTCAAACATTATGAATCACCTCGAAGGGAACGATCTATTGATACATAATCAGCATGGTTTCAGAAAACATCGTTCTTGTGCAACGCAGCTAGCTCTTTATTCGCACGAAGTAATGGCCGCTATCGACAGGGTATCTCAAGTTGATTCCGCATTTCTAGATTTCCGGAAAGCTTTTGACACCGTTCCTCACAAGCGACTTCTAATCAAGCTGCGGGCCTATGGGGTATCGTCTCAGTTGTGCGACTGGATTCGTGATTTCGTGTCAGGAAGGTCGAAGTTCGTAGTAGTAGACGGCAAATCATCGAGTAAAACTGAAGTGATATCAGGTGTTCCCCAGGGAAGCGTCCTGGGACCTCTGCTGTTCCTGATCTATATAAATGACCTGGGTGACAATCTGAGCAGTTCTCTTAGGTTGTTCGCAGATGATGCTGTAATTTACCGTCTAGTGAGGTCATCCGAAGACCAGTATCAGTTGCAAAGCGATTTAGAAAAGATTTCTGTATGGTGTGGCAGGTGGCAGTTGACGCTAAATAACGAAAAGTGTGAGGTGATCCGCATGAGTTCCAAAAGAAATCCGTTGGAATTCGATTACTCGATAAATAGTACAATTCTCAAGGCTGTCAATTCAACTAAGTACCTGGGTGTTAAAATTACGAACAACTTCAGTTGGAAAGACCACATAGATAATATTGTGGGGAAGGTGAACGAAAGGTTGCGTTTCATTGGCAGGACACTTAGAAGATGCAACAAGTCCACTAAAGAGACAGCTTACACTACACTCGTTCGTCCTCTGTTAGAATATTGCTGCGCGGTGTGGGATCCTTACCGGGTAGGATTGACGGAGGACATCGAAAGGGTGCAAAAAAGGGCAGCTCGTTTTGTATTATCACGTAATAGGGGAGAGAGTGTGGCAGATATGATACGCGAGTTGGCATGGAAGTCATTAAAGGAAAGACGTTTTTCGTCGCGGCGAGATCTATTTACGAAATTTCAGTCACCAAATTTCTCTTCCGAATGCAAAAGTATTTTGTTGGACCCAACCTACATACGTAGGAATGATCATCAAAATAAAATAAGAGAAATCAGAGCTCGAACAGAAAGGTTTACATGTTCGTTTTTGCCGCGCGCTGTTCGGGAGTGGAATGGTAGAGAGATAGTATGATTGTGGGTCGATGAACCCTCTGCCAAGCACTTAAATGTGAATTGCAGAGTAACCATGTAGATGTAGATGTAGATGAAACTGATACTCGAAGACGAATCCTGCGTTTCGCGGGCATTCTGCCACTAATTGCGTTATCCTTGTGTAAGAGGTCAACTTAATGCTTTAGTTTTTCCCTCGTTTCCTTTCTTCGTAAAATGTCACCTCAGGATTAGAAATGTTTTCCTCATTAACTGTTAAGCTGTTTACAATCATCTTCGCAGAAAAAAATGGTTCAAATAGCTCTGAACACTATGGGACTTAACATCTGAAGTCATCAATCCCCTAGAACTTAGAACTACTTAAACCTAACTAACCTAAGGACATCACACACATCCATGCCCGAGGCAGGATTCGAACCTGCGACCGTAGCGGTCGCGTGGTTCCGGACTGTAGCGCCTAGAACCGCTAAGCCACCCCGGCCGGCTTTCGCAGAAGTAGTTATTGGATGATAACCAGTTGTTGCTGCGTGAATCATGGTTTGATGCAGAGAACACTTACATGCAGCGGAATGACACTGCATGGAAGTGGGTGTTGGGATCTTGTCAGTTTTTGAGCAGTAAGGTCAAGAAAGCTTTCAAGGTTTGCTGAAGTATTTGTGCTGAAAGTTATCGCTGCTCTTTGGAAGGAGGGTCTTTAGTTTCCACGCATTAGATAAAATAATTCACCCCAAGCTTCTGCCTTTATTCTTAAAGCAGATATAGTCTTCTGAAGTTTGATAAATCTGTTTGAAATACCCTATATTTCAAGGGCTTGGCGATGAAGTTAAACTGTTCTCCTACCTCAACAATTAGTCATTCGTGTCTAATAATTATCAGCAGTTTTGAATCATATTTTAATTCTAGGAGATATCAATGCTAGAAATGGAAATATACCAGTTCCAATAATAGTAGGCACATTTAGAAAACACGTATCTAATGAAAACGGCAAATTACTTTGATTTTTCTATCTTTAACCAATTAAAAAGTACCAATAGATTCTTTAGGAAGAAATACATACATAAATTTACCTGGAGAACAACAGGATATAGATATGTTATATACTATATAATGACAAGTGAGGTATTTCCTGGACAGATTAGTGAGTGGATATTGGGTAATAACACTTCTTACTGGTGTTGGTAATTTACACCTATGGAAAATAGAGATAACGAATAAACCAGTCAAGTATGAAAACAAAGAACAAGTTTTAAGGTTCACCTTATAGAAGACAGCAGCGTAAGACACGTCTACCAAAATCGGATTACAAACCATCAGAAAATTTGGAAACTTGGTAGAAGACATGGAAGAAGAATGGGAAAACTTAAAAGCAGCTTTATCAGACGTAGCTAATCAGGCTCTCGGGAAGAAAAGGAAACGCAAGAAACGTAGTAGAGTAAGGATTTGCACGCCAGAGGTAAAAACAGCAGTTAAAGAGAAACAAGAAACTTTCAAGACCTACTTAAGTAACCTCACAAATGAAAAGAATAATGAGTATAAAAAAAGAAATAATGCGAAATAAATAACTCGGGATGCGCACGCGGTATAATGGGAACGCTTTATTAGCAATGAAGAGCATTATTTGCATGGTAGACAAAGTATCGCTTCTTACGTGATAAAAACCCTCAACGGACACGAAAATGATCGTATACATGTCAATAATATAGGAGAGAATGAATGGATAGCTTATTTTAACAAATTGAGATGTGATGGTATTTTAATTCAGTCGTTACCTGAATTAAATTACAAAAAAAAAAAAAAAAAAAGGTTCAAATGGTTCTGAGCACTATGGGACTTAACATCTGAGACCATCAGTCCCCTAGACTTACAACTACTTAAACCTAACTAACCTAAGGACATCACACACATCCATGCCCGAGGCAGGATCCGAACCTGCGACCGTAGCGGTCGCGCGGCTCCAGACTGAAGCGTCTAGAACCGCTCGGCCACACCGGCCGGCACTAAATGACACAAAAGTCCTGGACGATATTGATGTAAGAGAACTGACGGAAGCTCTAAAATCTACAAAAATAGGAAAGTCAGTGGTTAAGACGATATTTGTTTGGAACTTCGGAATTATGGAGAGCTGTTCTTAGATCTAATGCTTCTGTACATCTTTAACCAGTGCTGGAGGAAGAAGAAGGTACCGAAAGACTGGCTAAGAGCCAAAGAATTATCTATAAAAGTGGCGACAAAAGCAAGTCGAGGTATAAGCCTTCTGGGTTCAACCCACAAATTATATGTCAAAATCTTGAATACAAGTCTAAAATATATCGCAGAAAAACTAAAACCTGAAGAAAAGTCAGGTTTTAGAGAAGGACGATCAACTATTGACAAAGTTTTTGCACTACAATAAGTTGTAGAAAAGAGACTAGAATTCGTTAAGGAAATCCTTTTGCATTTGTAGATTTTGAAAAGGCGTTCGATAATGTGAATAGAGAAGTGGTATAGAGCGTCATGGCTAAACGAGCCTATACACTTCACCTCATAAATATTGTTAAGAGTGTATACAGAAACACAGATATTGTTATAGGTATGGTAAATATACCAATAAAGCCAGTGAACAAAAAGTGGTACGATAAGGATGCTGTATTTCTCCTACGGATTCTCTCTCTCTCTCTCTCTCTCTCTCTCTCTCTCTCTACAGTAAATGGAAAATGTTGGACGTAAAACAGTTTTTTAAAACGTGTCAGTAGGCTATATGTAATTTTATATGCAGATGACCTAAATCCGGTTACAGAGAATGAACATGACCTTCAGATTGGAGTCTGTAAGTTGCAGCAGAGAGCCTCATATCACAACCCATCATTGTCAGTAGGTAAAACGAAAGTGATGGCATTTCATGGCAGATAACCAGTAAGATTGAATAAAGTTCTGAATACAAAAATCTTGGACGAAATAAAGCAGTTTAAAGATGTAGGAAGTGACGAAACTTGCGATTAAAACCATGAAATGGACTAATAATTAAATAAATTTATTTACATATGTGGAATCATCGTTAAATGTTTTCAGAATAAATCCTGGAAAGGAACCCAGATGAAGTTTTATAAAAGAAATAGCAGTACCAACCATTACTTCTGGAGGTGAAGCATGGGTGACAACAAGACACCAAGGAAATAGAGCTCTGGCTTAAAAAATGATGTTTCTAAGAAGGGTGGAAGGCTGTACAAGGGAAGGCCGTAACAGAAATAATGAAATATGAGAATATTTAGGAATATATAACCTAAATGAAAAAAACAAGAAAAATAGAAAAAATTGAAGGAACTTGTGGTGGAGAAAGATTCCCGGTGAAGGCTCTGTTACAAATGCACTGTAAGCAGAGATGTAGGAAGACCATAAAAGAGATAGAGTACCGTAACAAGCAGTTTTCGTGATACATGAAGTGAAGAAGAAGAATGAATAGTAGGTGTCCCGCACTTGGCTGGGTTACGGCCGCACTGGTTGCAAAAGAACAAGTTAGGATCACGCCTGGTGCTCGTAGCAATCTGTGGGTTGATGAGTAGCCAACCTTCACCTAATTGTGAAAGTTCACTGGAAAACGCGTTTGGCTGCTGTAAATACCTCATACCATCTCTTAATAAAGTATAATTTGTGCTGCTACGAAGCTTCAGTTGATTATTTTTAGCTTATTACGTTGCAATATATACGCCTTATTTTCAGCTTACCACGTCATGTAAACTCTTGGCTCGACGCTATGTTAAGATCCTAGTTTCATCAAGTGCAGTTTCTTATGAAACATACTGTGTTATTAATTATGCAGCACACCGTTGGCAAAATTAGGAGGAATATCTACTGTTGTTCGTTACAAAGACGTCGGTCACGCAATTATACGCGCAGGAAACGTTTTGGGCAAATCGATTTTTGCGTACAGCAGGTGTTATCCATTACAAATGTGTTCGAAGCAGTCTGGGTCAAGCTAAACCATCAGATAAAAAACAGGTGTGTTCATTTTCTCACAGACCAGACCCAATAATAAATCCAAAACCTGGAAAAGTCCCTGAAGTGACATCGTATCACTTCCACAAACTTCACTGCCGCTGCAAACCGAGCGAGGTGGCGCAGTGGTTAGCACACTGGACTCGCATTCGGGAGGACGACGGTTCAATCCCGTCTCCGGCCATCCTGATTTAGGTTTTCCGTGATTTCCCTAAATCGTTTCAGGCAAATGCCGGGATGGTTCCTTTGAAAGGGCACGGCCGATTTCCTTCCCAATCCTTCCCTAACCCGAGCTTACGCTCCGTCTCTAATGACCTCGTTGTCGACGGGACGTTAACCACTAACCACCACCACCACCACCGCTGCAAAACACAGATAAATTCTGTTCACCAAACTTCCGCGAAATTCACACACGCCAGTATGAGTGCCACATCGTTTACCGCGACGCATCATCCCATGAAATCTTTGTCTATGATGTTTGATGTTTAACCGTCTTATCTGCATTTCTGTATACCAGAGTGCATAACCTGACTTAACACAGCAACGCTAAGTCAAATATACTGCCTAACCTCGCCCATAAGGGTGAGAGGAAAACAAATAAACTTCACGAGTTGAGAGAGCATGTGATGTTATTTCAGTGATTAGAAAATAGGGTCAAATTAACAAAGAACTTAGCAGCAAGATTCCATTTATCAATATGATTTCACACCATCTCTGGTGTGGATGCAGAGGATCGACCGGGACATTACTCATAAAGTCGATGTATCTTCTACTCAGGGAAGTTGTTCACACTAACTTTCTGATATCGTGGATACTGGCAGTGGGACGGAGTTGATGTTCGAGGGGGTCCAACACATGTTGTGTTGGGGACGGTTCTGGGGATCTTGCTGGACACGAGAGTATCTCAACATCAATTATTCCTAGAGGTAATACCTACAAAATAGACTCCCTGACACTTAAATTTATTATTGATGTGAACGTATCTTTTCTTCAGAAAAATTTTTCTTGATATACTCTGTCTACTTCGTCATTTATTTTGCCGCCTAATACTTTTAGCGTCTCGTTTCGTAATATAATTCCCTCAGTTCCAACTGATTTATTTGTACTATGCTGCATTAGCCTTGTTACACTGTCATCGACCATATTATAACCCATTTGGAAGACACCTTCTACTGCGTTCAGGGGATATTGCAAGTTCTTTGCCGTTTCCTTCTGTGTTGTGATATCATCAGTAAACCAAGCTTTTATTTCTTCACCCTGTCCTTTAATTCCGTTCCCAAATTTCTCCGAATTCACTACTTGCTTTGTATAGTCTGAAGAACAGCTATAACCCGCTTCTTAGTTAGCATCTTTCATATCCATTCTAAAACATAATAAAGTATTCTGTGTATCATTGGCTTAAAAAGAAATGGAAGAAAGGCAACCAGACGTTGCGGAAATGTCAAACCGTGGTGTGCTTCTGCCATAAACGAATCAGCTAGTTCTTCTTCTCCTTTTTCTTTTTCTTGTGCCTTTGTCCCACATCTGCGCACGGTCGACGCCGTTAGGAACCCAATTGGCATGGATAATTTAGTAAGTGGAGAGATGCCCTTCCTGTCACCATCCACTTCGCCCAGGAACGCAAAGTTTTTAAATGTTCGCGTATCTTGTAACTGAGGCGAGACTTAGATACCATAGCGGTATTCACCTACTGGAGCGTGGAAAACCGCCTAAAAACCACATACAGGCTGGCTGGTACATCGAGTCTCGTCATTAATCCGCCGGTCGAGTTCGATCCGGGTCCGGCGAACCCTCCTGTTTCGGAAGGGACGCCTTGACATGCACGGGTATCCGGGCGGCTGTACTGATTCTTTGGATGGTCCAGATCCTGAATAGGCACAAGTAAAATGCCGTATGTCTCAGGGATTTGCAAAATCGTTTCGACGCTGCTCTCAAGAAAAAAAGGAAGAAAGATTAGGATTTAACGTCACAACGAAGGCATCAGAGATTTTCACTAACTCGTATTTGGAAACATCCTGGCATTTGTCTTAAGCATTTTAGGAAAACAATGGAAAACTGAATTGCCGGTTAGGAATATGAACTGCCACCTTCATCTCTGCCGGTTAAGAAGGCAACGGGGTGTAAGACAGCTCCTCGATGGAAGAAGGTCTATGTCGTATATTTACCAATAATACGCCAAGTTGATTTGTCTATTTATGGTTCATACGTTAAACACGAAAAGTAATTTACCAGTAATACTGTTGTTATCGTAATGCATTTAGCATACCGTTCTACAGCATGTCACTTGCAGTACGGGGTGTATGTCATGTTTATAAAGAAAAAGTTTCATTTACTCATGAGGGTCGCTGTTGATAGCTTTTGATGAGTTTGAAAATCATACGATCATTTGAGAGTTCATTTGGTGGAAGGTTTGTGTCTGTCGTTAACTTTTTTGAGTCGTAAACATAGGCGATCCTACAGGCTTGGTCTGTTTAGTCCGGATCTCTTTCATAACACTTTCGAGGCCTACTATTACCGCTCGAGCTGCGCCAGTATATGCTGCCACTTAGCATAATTTGCACAGGTAGCGCGTCGTGCAACCGTACAGCGTGCGAGCACCTAGCCCACCATGTAGTAGACATTTGGCTTCGGCATTGTACATTTTCAATACCAGGTCTCCGTCCCTCTATACTTGCCGTTTCGTGACTTCAGTTACCGACTCACAACATCGAATTTCGTGATACGAAACTAAGCCGACTGACATACATTAATAACATTGTCATAAAATTTTGTGATCTGTAACTGGAATAAATACAAAAGTATGTTTTACTTTCCTAGATCACTGTGGATTTTACATGCGCCTACCTCGCAACTCGTGAAACAATTTTCTGTTCGTAGCAAGATTTGTTGATGCACGAACTTAATTTTGGAGTGTTGTGTTTTGTTTGCTAGTAAGTAATGTTACAGGTTTCTTGCAACTTTAGATACAATTAATATTTTTCTTTATATTGGTGGCTGTGACAATGTCTAGCCCAAGCCATAACGATGGGAATTTTTATGAAATATTGCTATGACGTAATATACCGGGTGATTCAAAAGTAACTGTACACACTCCGTGGGTGTAATGTATGGATCAAAATAAGAGTACAATTTAGTCTGAAACTGCTTTATTTCCGACTTATGACGCATAATGTCATTTGTGGTAGTCATTACAACATGGGCCAGTACAGGCTATTGGCGTGTGGTGTTCGCCTGCACATCGACTGATGTTCCTTTGTCGCCGATGCCCCTGCACATATCAGTGGGGAAGCAAGAGAGTACCTCAAACGTGCTTGTCCCGATAAGTGGACAGATCGTGCAGGACCAGTTGCCTGGCCGCCAGATCTCCGGATCTTAAGCCCAGGACTTCTACCTTTGGGGCAACTGAAAATATAGGACAACTACAGATGCGAATTGAAAATACTTATGCAACTTTGCAGAATGAGATGAACGGAGCGTGCAAAATTCCAAGAACGGTCCCTGTCCGTCTACATGAGCCTTGGTTTGAAGATGTCTTGGGGCAAATGTACAATACGTAGCTGAGGTGAATTTCGTGCCTCTTCATGTCGTTTCTTTCTGAGAAGAATTAATTTTGTGTTGCACTTGTGATCCCTCGTCTACTGTATAGCTCTGACATAAAGCAATTTCAGACAGCACTTTATTTAACGTTTTGTTCTTATTTTGATGCATACAATGCACCCACGAAATGTGTACTGTTACTTTTGAATCATCCTGTATACTGCAATAGTCACTTGTTACTAATATTTTAATAGCACGACGAATTTTGTCAGCATACTGTCATCATCAGGTGCATTTATAGTTAGTTTTACATTGTAATTAACATGAATTGAGGTTACTTTCCTTTTCTGTGTGTGCCAATGTTGTGTGTCCAAAAAGACGCTTGTTCAGGAAGATAAATATGTTATAGTGTCTATCTTCCTGAACAGGCGTCTTTTTCGACACATAACCTCACTGGCACACACAGCAAAGGAAACTAACCTCACTTCAAGTTAATTACAATGTAAAAGTAACTATAAATGTACCTGATGGTGCCAGTATGCAGCCAAACGCGTTGTTTTAATAATTATATTAATAACAAGTGACTGTTTCAATATATAATACAGTCGCAGCCCTCAAATAAAATCCATATAACACGGATAAATTTAAATTATACAGTGCGAATATTAAACTACTGCAGGAGTGCGTTCTGGTTGTACCGGACACAGCAGTTTCTTTTTCTGCTGGAGATAACACGTTGTATAGAAACTTATATTTGTACAGTGTTTTTCCTGTAACAGCCAATGTTGCAGAGGACAGGGCATAAATAGGATGAAAATAGCGCAAAGAAAGCCGTAGAAAAAGTGAGATGTGTAAAATGACAGTTAAGGAAGCGACAGAGAAATATTCCGTTTCAAGAAGTAAGTTTAGTGATAGACTTGAAGCTGTAAGACCGCATTATGCGGAGCTGCACTGCAGCAGGGTGGCGAAGCACGACGAGACCAAATATTGTTTCGAAAGTAAAGTTTGTTTACCAAAATGCGGGAGACGAGGAAAAAGTAATTTACATACGCGTAAAGTGCATACGTAGAGTTATATGATCTTCGAAATGAACATTCTGTGAATAGTACTAGATAAAGCAACATTTGGAAAGATATTTCCAAGGAAATTGGAATAAACATAACGCACGAGTTGCTACAAATTTTATGTGTTTTTTATACGTGAAAAGGACGATTAGATATTTGTATTTTATGACCACACACCTATTATTAGATCTTTGTACCACTTATTTTCTCTTTGACGACATACTCTGTTCATCATGTCATTTCGACATACCAAACTACCTTGGAGGGCACTGAAATAATCTTTGTATCTATCCCACATCAATATAGCATTATTTACGAAATTGCCTGCAATATGAGGAAGGTCTCGTAATTGAATCTTTCATTCTCTTCATTGTCAAACAAAACTGTACCGTGTCTGAAAAAAGCGTGCAACACACAAGTGGCAAGAATCACGGTCTCTTCATGTTCCGGAATCTTGCGATAGTAAAGCCTAAATATCTGGCACAATGTTCCAAAACCGTTTTATGAAACCCTTCTGGCTCTTCCTTGTCTATAATCATATACTTCTTGCGATTGATTATCTAATTGTGTACCAGGTAAGGTCTCATCAGATAGGTTTGTAATAGAAAAGCTTCGTCTCCAACAATCACGTTACACGGTGGAACTCTCGTGCCTGGTAATTCTTTTGGAATTGATATATTCAAGGTATTTGTGTCCAGTTTTGTTGTTGAAAGGATCCCCTTGTCAGTATTCTCCCTAAGGTCATCTACGTTCACATATATGAATTTATAGTCTCCCTACTCACACAACAAAGAAATTTACGCGTCCATGTCACCTTGGTCCATTTATCTCGGGGGTTGCCGAACGACTTACGTATAGATTTTGTTACGTATTGTAGTACGACTACAGTTAATATGCTGTATACTAAATAGAACCGCCAAAGAAACTGATATAGGCATGAGTATTCAAATACAGACATATGTAAACAGCCAGAATTTGGCTATATCAGACAACAAGTGTCTGGCGCAGCTGTCAGATCGGTTACTGCTGCTACAATGGCAGGTTATCAAGATTTAAGGGAGTTGAACGTAGTGTTATAGACGGCGCACGAGCGACAGGACACAGCATCTCCGAGGTAGCGATGAAGGGATTTTCCCATACGACCGTTTCACGAGTATACCGTGAATATCACGAATCGAGTAAAACATCAAAACTCCGCCTTCGCTGCGGCCGGAAACAGATCCTGCAAGAACGGAACCAACGACTGCTGAAGAGAATTGTTCAACCTGACAGAAGTGCAACCCCTCCGTAAATTGCTGCAGATTTCACTGCTGGGTCATCAACAAGTATCATCGTGTGAAACATTCAACGAAACATCATCGAATGGGATTTCGCAGCCGAAGGTCCACTCGTGTAAGATGGATGACTGCACGGCAGAAAGCCTGACGCCTTGCCTGGGTCCATCAATACCGACATAGGACTGTTGATGACTGGAAAGACTGTCTGGTCAAACGAATGACGTGCGGTGGACGTGTACGGGTATGGAGACAGTCTCATAAATCCATGGACCCTGCGTGTCGGCAGGGGAATGTTCAAGCTGGTGGAGGCTCTATAATGGTGTGGGGCTTGAACAGTTGGATTGATATGGGACTCCTGATACGTCTACATACGTACGTAAGCATGCTGTCTAATCACATGGATCCATTCGTGTCCATTGTGTATTCCGACGTACTTGGGCAATTCCAGCAGGACAATGCTGCACCTCAAACGTCCACAATTGCTACAGAGAGGCTCCAGGAACACTCATCTCAGTTTAAACAGTTCCATTAGCCACCAAACGCCCCAGACATGAACATGATTGAACATATCTGGGACGTCTTGCAACATGCTGTTCAGAAGAGATCTCCACCCCGTCATGCTCTTACGGATTTGTGGATAGCTCTGCAGGATTCGTGGGTTCAGTTCCCTCCAGCACTACTGCAGACATTAGTTGTGTCCATGACACGTCTTGTTGCAGCACTTCTGCGTGCTCGAGGGGACCCTGCACAACATCATTCAGGTGTACCAGTTTCTTTGGCTCTTTAGTGTAAATAGAGCGCATCGTGCCACTGTGCTGTAGAGGACAGTTCCCCTCGTTGCGTTCTTACCTTTGCGGGAAAACAAACATGTGACAGTTACACCTCTTATAGGAAATAAGTTATTTCCGAGAACATACAGTGCTGCATCGGGTACAGTAGTGTACGATCAGGTTAAAAATATACAGTATCTGGTCGGTATCTGGTCGGCAGCAGGATGCTACGGCAGAAAATGGGTGTGTGCTTGTAGCCTCGCGGGCAGCGTCCACTGCTGCCGGTGTAGGTGATCTGCTGGGTTGGGCTGTGGCCGGCCGCTCGCTGGACCGGCCGCAGCCGCTGCCGTGCGCTGGCGGCCACGGTCAGGGCCACGAGGCGGGGCCGCCGCGCGATCGATGCTGCGGCCCAGACGCCGCCGCCTGGGCGACGCGGCGCGCCGTTCTGCCCGCGCCCGGCCGCGGCCCCGGCCTCGCCCGCTCGCTCACCACGCAGCCTCTACGCACGTCAGTAAACTGCATCTCCTATTCTTTAAACAATCGAATTCCCTGTATAAACCGGCGCAACTACCGAACTATGCGTCGTACGACCATATAAAGATAAAGGCAAAAAAGAGGCAACATGGAAGAATTATGGGAACGAGATGGAAATCGGTAGGCGTAATGCACATATACAGACAAACAAGTGGTTAGAATCTCAAAAAAATGGATCATTAAAGAAAAAGAGCTTCACAAAGTGAGCAAGTCAGTAACGCGTTGATCCACCCCAGGCTCTCATGCAACCTGTTATTTGGCTTGGCACTGATTGTTAGAGTTGTTAGCTCGTCTCCTGAGCGATAGTGTCCCAAATTCTGTCCAATTGGAGCGTTACATCTTTAAAAGCCCAAGCATGGTTTCAGGCTAGAGCCCATAATGTTCCAAACTTCCTCAGTTGGGGAGGGATCCGGCGATGTTGCTCACGAACGTAGGGTTCGGAAAGGAGGAAGAAAAGCTTTAGAAACTCTCATCGCCGTTTGCGGGCGGGCACTATATCCCTGAAATGTAAACCCAGGATGGCTGGCTACTAAGGCTAACAACACGGGGCTAGTGGCATCGTCGACGTACCGCTTTGTCGTACGGGTGTTGCAGATGGCAACAAAAGGGTTCCTGCAGTGGAAGGAAATGGCGCTCCAGACCATCACTCTTGACTGTTGGCCGTATGGCGGGCGACATTCAGGTTGGTATCCCACTGCTGTTCACACACGTCTTGCGCCTGGAATCCCAGTAGTTGGAGTACAGTTGTCTTCAGTAATGGTTAAAATGGCTCTGAGCACTATGGGACTTAACATCTGAGATCATCAGTCCCCTAGACTTAGGCCATCACACACATCCATGCCCGAGGCAGGATTCGAACCTGCGACCGTAGCAGCAGCGCGGTTCCGGACTGAAGCGCCTAAAACCGCTCGGTCACAACGGCCGGCTCTTCAGTGATGAATTCAGCTTCGGAATGAGCGCCGATGACCTTCGAAGACGTGTCTGCAGACGCCCTGGGCAGCGGCGGTATATGAACCTGACAGTCGCCCGCCATATCGCTCAACAGCCAGGACTGGTCGTCTGGGATGCCATTTACTTTCATAGCAGTAGCCCTTTGGTTGTCATCCGCGGAACACGTACGACACAGCGCTACGTCGTCAATGTTTTACGTTCCGTTTTGTTGCCCCTGACCTTACATTTCAGCAAGATAGTGCCCGCCTGCAAATCTCAAGACTTACTACAACTTGTCTTCCTTCTTGCCAAACCTTACCTTGGCCGGCAAGGTCGCTGGATCTCTCCCCAGTTGACCTGTAAGGACAGAGCTCTCCTACCACCTCGGGATTTTGAGAGCCTCACGCGGAAAACTGGACAGAATTTCGCACGGTATCCCTCAGGATGACATCCAACAATTCTGTCA
Source organism: Schistocerca nitens (assembly GCF_023898315.1). NCBI lineage: Eukaryota > Metazoa > Arthropoda > Insecta > Orthoptera > Acrididae > Schistocerca > Schistocerca nitens. Next base: position 587,262,714 of record NC_064615.1, on the reverse strand, counting down.
ATCAGTGTCAAACCGTATAACTGCTTGCATAAGAGCCACAGGTGGACCAACGCGTCATTGACATGCGCAGTTTCTGAAGCTATTTCTCTTCAATAAACCTCCCAATTTTCCTGAAACTGTAAAAATTCGTTTAACAGTAGATGTACATCACATTTACTGATTTCCGTCCCAATCGCAACACCAAAAAATAGAAGCACGAGATAAGCCATTGCAAATGAGAAGGGCTGGTACATTAATAACAGCTATACCCGCCAGAATGTCGAATGTAAGCGTGTAAACGTGTATGCATTGTGTTGTACAGGTGCCGGATGTCGGTTTCTGGGATGGAGTTCCATGCTTGTTGCACTTGGTCAGTCAATATAGGGTCGATTACCGCTAGTTTTAGTAACGCTGGAGGTGTTGTCCGTTGAGTCTCATATGTGTGCTCGGTTGGAGACAAGTTGTGAGAAGTGTTCTTATGTATGCTGTGCAGCACTGTGGTCACTGGAGGCATGGAGACGGCGTCAATGCAGGATGCTGAAGGATCTGCATCTTCTGAACGTTAATGTTTAGTCCAATGCTTGTATACGCTTCATCAAGTGCCTTTAGGATTGCTTCAAGATCTTATGAGTTGGCAACAACGACATTATCATCTGCATACTGACGTTCAATGATGATTGTGGTGAATACTTTACTCTTGGTCCATAGTCTACTGAGATTGAATAAATTGCCATCAGCCCTATTTCAATGTCCTTTGCCAGTTTCCCGTGACAAGATGAAGTATACTTCCGGCAAATACTGAAAACGATTTAGGAGCTATCACACAACATTACTTCGTATCTGCTGTGATTTTGAAATTCTGTCCAGGGCTATTGTTGACAAGAACCACGCCATTCACGTTATCGTGCAGCAGGCTTACAATGTCAATGTTTTTCACAGGACAGCGTATTTCAGCTAAGATCTTCCACAAGGCATCTCTTTTGACTGAGTCGAAAGCCCTCACAAGTTCTAGTAGTAAAGAAGCAATAAATTGAAACATGCATGATGCTGCAATTTTACTGCATGAACAGCGAGAATAAATTTAATAAGTGATTAACTTTTTTCCTTCGTATTTGTGTGGGGAGGGGCGATGTGTTAGCCAGAAAAAGTTTCTTAACGGTTCGAAATTGTGTGTAAAGTTTGTTGGAAGTCACTAAGTCTTCTCATACTCAAATATTCGATAAATGTAGTCTGGGTAATCCGTGGATTGTGAACTATGTTACCTCGAGATTTATACACAGCTTCTGTCTATTACACCGACTTACGGTGTTAAACCTGTACAAGAAGGTTATAACGTTTCAGGAGCGCATTATGATAGCATTTTAAAATTTGGTCAGTAACTAACGGGTTTTTATAATTAGAGTGCAGTTACTCACGTAGGTCCATTATGGACTACAACTGTCGTACGGCAGTGAAGCTTGGTAAATACGCTAACGCGTTAATGCGGAACCAATTGACACTGGGAAAAACGTTATCTCCAATTGTGGCTATCAGCTGCAAATCTGGCGCTGTACATTGTATGACGGTATGAAATCCACGCTGTCATTTTACAAGCCATAACGTAAGTGAACAGTGTGGCTATCGAGAAGAGACCGTGCGTTGTTAGTGAAACCGTTTTATATGAAGGCTTCAATTTATTACAGTGTTGCATTGAGAGAGTACCGCCGACTGAAAGTTCGGAGTATAGGGCCGATGTCATCACATAGCTTGAAGAAGATGATTAAGAAATTCGAAAACGCGGGTGAACTTGGTGTGACACCTGGAGGAGGAAGGCGTCCTATCCGGGTAGAAGTTACTTGATGACGTTGCTGTTGCTCTAACTGACGATGCAGCACATTTCCCGGGTAGGGCTTGGGCTCGAGCAGTATCACGAGGATTTTGTATTCCATGATAAACAATATGAAAAGTTTTGCGGTCTGTATTACACTGGCATCCGTGCAAGACCCTGAAGGTGCAACAACTGAAAGCTCATGATCCTCAGCAGCGTTCTGAATTTGCTCTTCGGTTTCTGGCACGAATAGAAGTTGAAAACTTGTGGCTGGGCAGTAGTCCATGTAGTGACGAGGCACGTTTTACACTACAGGTTGTAATGAGTACGCAAAGCTACTGAATTTGGGACATTTTTAAACCGCATGCTGTACACGAAGAGCTGGTGCACTCGCTATATTCTTGGTCAGATTTTTTTGTTTTTTGTTTTTAAGGAAAAGCGAATACACCGAGAGGACCTGTCAGGAGTATCGTGACACTTGCATGTTACTGCGACCTCTTTGTACAGCATGTGATTCCTGCTTTGGAAGAGCACGAGTGTGTGGAAACCACCGTTTCCATGCAGGATGGTTAATGATAAAATCAGCATTATGCCTCTCTCTGATTTTTTCTACCGACGTCTCGTTCCCAATCTATTACATATGGAAACATTTCTTTACGTCTTTCTTGCATTTAAGGCGCCATATTTGCACTGGTGACCAAAATTGGAGCTAACTTTTTACATACTAAATCGGTTCTGCATTAATGCATTAGCATATTTACCAAGTTTTGCTGCCATAGCCGTTTCTCTGGTCGGGTAGCCCCTATGCGAAGAACCCCCGTGAGAGTAAGCTGCATGCTGGCGGATATCGTGTAGAAACGTTCTCCACTCACTCCCTGATTTTCAATCGAACAGAAGACATGTCTCAGAACATGATTTAATATACTTCGAAATGCACTGTAGGAAGTTAGTGAATTTCAGTTATTGTCTGCTATCGTTTGCAGTATAAGACTGTTATTCTAGAAGAATGAAGGTTAAACGCCTTGTAGCTAATCGGATTTAGGTTTTCCGCATATATTGTTTTGAATACAGTCAGAGAGAATCCCTTTAGTCAATCATAGTGCCAGTAATGCTAGTGTTTGTTTTCAATACAGTCCAGAGACAGGTAGTGCTATTTTCATTGTTTTCTGCAAGAAGTGGCTAGCAACCACAGTTTAGCCAATAATCAGCCGCCTTTAGTGAATTAGCAGTCTAGTTAAAAGTTTATTAACTCTCTTCAGTAAATTGATTCCTTAGGATGGATAGGATGTGTGACTGCTGTGTACGGACGCAGGAGGAGCTGGCCACTGTTCGCGAACAGCTGAACGTGTTGATGGCCGCGGTCAGCCGTCTTCAGGCTGCTGCCTCGGAGTGTAGCGGCAGTGGGGAGTCTTGTGCGTCGCATGGTACACCCCAGGTGTTACATGCTTCACCCACTGTCCCTGCTGTCGAGACATCTTCGCGGGTACCGGGCGCGGTTGGGCCACCCTCTCCCCAAGGGGAGTGGCGGGGTCAGCGGCGTTCGCGGCGCACGAGGCGGAGGGTAAATGTGGAGGCTGGCCGTGTGGCATCGCCCGCTCTGCCTGTGAGTGTACATGTGGCTGCTCCTTCAGCAAAGTCCGAGCAGGCACACGGCGGGAGGGGTTTATTAGTTATTGGGAGCTCCAACGTTAGGCGGGTGATGGAGCCTCTTAGGGAAATAGCGGAAAGGTCGGGGAAGAAGGCCAGTATTCACTCTGTCTGCTTGCCGGGGGGTCTCATCCGAGATGTGGAGGAGGCCCTACCGGCGGCGATAGAGAGCACTGGGTGCACCCGACTGCAAATTGTTGCTCATGTCGGCACCAACGACTGCCGTCTGTGTTCAGAGGTCATCCTCAGTTCGTACAGGCGGTTGGCGGAATTGGTGAAGGCGGAAAGCCTCGCTCGCGGGGTGCAATCAGAGCTAACTATTTGTAGTATCGTTCCCAGAACCGATCGCGGTCCTCTGGTTTGGAGCCGAGCGGAAGGCTTAAACCAGAGGCTCAGACGATTCTGCGGAGATCTGGGGTGCAAATTTCTCGACCTCCGCTATCGGGTGGAGAAATGTAGGGTCCCCCTGAATAGGTCAGGCGTGCACTACACGCCGGAAGCGGCTACAAGGGTAGCGGAGTACGTGTGGAGTGCACATGGCGGTTTTTTAGGTTAGAGAATTCCCTCCCTAGGCCCGACAAGACGCCTCCTGAGACGCGGCGAGGTAGGAGTAGGCAAAATGCAACAGGGAATAACAATATTAATGTGCTAATAGTAAACTGCAGGAGCGTCTATAGAAAGGTCCCAGAACTGCTCTCATTAATAAACGGTCACAACGCCCATATAATACTAGGGACAGAAAGTTGGCTGATACCAGACGTAAACAGTAATGAAATCCTAAACTCAGATCGGAATGTATACCGCAGAGACAGGCTGGACAGTGAAGGGGGAGGCGTGTTTATAGCGATAAGAAGTGCAATAGTATCGAAGGAAATTGACGGAGATCCGAAATGTGAAATGATTTGGGTGAAGGTCGCGGTTAAAGCAGGCTCAGACATGGTAATTGGATGTCTCTATAGGCCCCCTGGCTCAGCAACTGTTGTGGCAGAGCACCATGTTATAGTTCTGGGTGGAGATTTTAATTTGCCGGATATAGACTGGGAGACTGGAACGTTCATAACGGGTGGCAGAGACAAAGAATCCAGTGAAATTTTTTAAAGTGCTTTATCTGAAAACTACCTTGAGCAGTTAAACAGAGAACCGACTCGTGGCGATAACATATTAGACCTTCTGGTGACAAACAGACCCGAACTATTTGAAACAGTTAACGCAGAACAGGGAATCAGCGATCATATAGCGGTTACGGCATCGATGATTTCAGCCGTAAATAGAAATATTAAAAAAGGTAGGAAGATTTTTCTGTTTAGCAAAAGTGACAAAAAGCAGATTACAGAGTACCTGACGGCTCAACACAAAAGTTTTGTCTCAAGTACAGATAGTGTTGAGGATCAGTGGACAAAGTTCAAAACCATCGTACAATATGCGTTAGATGAGCATGTGGCAAGCAAGATCGTAAGAGATGGAAAAGAGCCACCGTGGTACAACAACCGAGTTAGAAAACTGCTGCGGAAGCAAAGGGAACTTCACAGCAAACATAAACATAGCGAAAGCCTTGCAGACAAACAAAAATTACGCGAAGCGAAATGTAGTGTGAGTAGGGCCATGCGAGAGGCGTTCAATGAATTCGAAAGTAAAGTTCTATGTACTGACTTGGCAGAAAATCCTAAGAAATTTTGGTCTTATGTCAAAGCGGTAGGTGGATCAAAACAAAATGTCCAGACACTCTGTGACCAAAATGGTACTGAAACGGAGGATGACAGACTAAAGGCCGAAATACTAAATGTCTTTTTCCAAAGCTGTTTCTCAGAGGAAGAATGCACTGTCCTTCTCTAGATTGTCGCACAGATGACGAAATCGTAGATATCGAAATAGACGACAGAGGGATAAAGAAACAATTAAAATCGCTCAAAAGAGGAAAGGCCTCTGGACCTGATGGGATACAAGTTAGATTTTACACAGAGTACGCGAAGGAACTTGCCCCCCTTCTTGCAGTGGTGTACCGTAGGTCTCTAGAAGAGCGTAGCGTTCCAAAGGATTGGAAAATGGCACAGGTCATCCCCGTTTTCAAGAAGGGACGTCGAACAGATGTGCAGAACTATAGACCTATATCTCTAACGTCGATCAGTTGTAGAATTTTGGAACACGTATTATGTTCGAGTATAATGACTTTTCTTGAGACTAGAAATCTACTCTGTAGGAATCAGCATGGGTTTCGAAAAAGACCGTCGTCTGAAACCCAGCTCGCGCTAGTCGTCCACGAGACTCAGAGGGCCATAGACACGGGTTCACAGGTAGATGCCGTGTTTCTTGACTTCCGCAAGGCATTCGATACAGTTCCCCCACAGTCGTTTAATGAACAAACTAAGAGCATATGGACTATCAGACCAATTGTGTGATTGGATTGAGGAGTTCCTAGATAACAGAACGCAGCATGTCATTCTCAATGGAGAGAATTCTTCCGAACTAAGAGTGATTTCAGGTGTGCCGCAGGGGAGTGTCATAGGACCGTTGCTATTCACAATATACATAAATGACCTGGTGGGTAACATCGGAAGTTCACTGAGGCTTTTTGCAAATGATGCTGTGGTGTATCGAGAGATTGTAACAATGGAAAATTGTACTGAAATGCAGGAGGATCTGCAGCGAATTGACGCATGGTGCAGGGAATGGCAATTGAATCTCAATGTAGACAAGTGTAATGTGCTGCGAATACATAGAAAGATAGATCCCTTATCATTTAGCTACAAAATAGCAGGTCAGCAACTGGAAGCAGTTAATTCCATAAATTATCTGGGAGTACGCATTAGGAGTGATTTAAAATGGAGTGATCACATAAAGTTGATCGTCGGTAAAGCACATGGCAGACTGAGATTCATTGGAAGAATCCTAAGGAAATGCAATCCGAAAACAAAGGAAGTAGGTTACAGTACGCTTGTTCGCCCACTGCTTGAATACTGCTCAGCAGTGTGGGGTCCGTACCAGATAGGGTTGATAGAAGAGATAGAGAAGATCCAACGGAGAGCAGCGCGCTTCGTTACAGGATCATTTAGTAATCGCGAAAGCGTTACGGAGATGATAGATAAACTCCAGTGGAAGACTCTGCAGGAGAGACGCTCAGTAGCTCGGTACGGGCTTTTGTTAAAGTTTCGAGAACATACCTTCACCGAAGAGTCAAGCAGTATATTGCTCCCTCCTACGTATATCTCGCGAAGAGACCAAATGGCTCTGAGCACTATGGGACTCAACTGCTGTGGTCATCAGTCCCCTAGAACTTAGAACTACTTAAACCTAACTAACCTAAGGACATCACACACATCCATGCCCGAGGCAGGATTCGAACCTGCGACCGTAGCAGTCGCACGGTTCCGGACTGCGCGCCTAGAACCGCGAGACCACCGCGGCCGGCGCGAAGAGACCATGAGGATAAAATCAGAGAGATTAGAGCCCACACAGAGGCATACCGACAACTTTCTATCCACGAACAATACGAGGCTGGAATAGAAGGGAGAACCGATAGAGGTACTTAAGCAACCCTCCGCCACACACCGTCAGGTGGCTTGCGGAGTATGGATGTAGATGTAGAATAGCTGAAGGCAAATTTCAGCACGCTTCCTTTCACTACAATACGGCCTTTTTCCCTCCCCATAATTGTCCACTCGATATTGATCTTTCTTTTTGCACAAAGTTTAGAAGCACCGCAGAGCCTATTGATCACAGAGAGTGAATTGTAATCACCATATATGCCTCGTGGATTAACTAGTTTCGAACAGTCAATAAATTATCTGGTTACACTATAAAGAGAAAAAATTATACACGGTAATTAGTTGAACTTTAATTCATCAGTTTCTTATAAGTTCGAAGTACAGTAACTCATATCTAGAAATATATCTTCCATGTCTTCCGATTCTCATACTAACGTTTTTACCAAAATTAAGAAAATTGCCGTGCATAAGTAAGATATTCATTGCGCACATATGATTATTCTATTTACTTATTTGGTGTTTTGTGTTTAATCACAACAATTACGGAGAGCTGTAAAAATTATCACGTTGTTCAGAGTCTTTGCTCGAAAAATTATAATGTTATTGGTGGAACGTAATAGTCTTCATAGTGTCTCTAAACGACGAGATACTGTTAACTTGCTGAAGATGCAGTGCTACATCAGAGCCTGAAAAAGTGTTCCAGGAACAGTATGACGTGACGAGTAATCAACCAGAGAAAATCAGGTATTGATCAGTTCCAATAGAACGTTGTCATCATCATCATTACCAATAATGCACAGTTATTTCATGATTTCCGTCCATTTACTACTTCGAAATTGGTGGATATTCGAAAGTGGGAAAGTTACTTACCTCAATGAAAGATGTCCGGAAACATGAACAGAGCGAGATACCACTACTTGCCGTTCATAGATACTAAAAAGATATCACTTGACTGGATGCTACACATGTAAAAAGTATGTACAGACGTTCTCAGTCTTCCTACACTTGTGCGAGTCATTTAGCACTTCGAAGTAAGATGGACGTCTGTCCATTGACTAAAGATGACGGAGGCAACCCCACATTTTAACTAGAAGAGACAACCAATCGTTGAAAACTGTTTTGGCAACCAGCACTGCTCTGTTTTGACTCTCACGACAGAAATTCGTGCTCTATCAGCACCTAACACATCGGTGGAGGGAATGACGTAAACATGGTTCTCACAGACTGGCAACTGCTGCGTGCCACACGTAATGCTGACACATGGCCAGTGCTGACACTCGCTTAATTTAAAGCGACTCCAATTATTCATTAATCAGTGGAGAAAACGTGCTGTGAAGTGAACAGTAACGGATTCTCATGTTAAATTTTTACAGCAGTGTTGAAGTACGAAGAAAACTGAGTAAATTTCATATCACGTTCTCTCAAGAGCCTACACTAAAATGTGATGTGAAATTTCTTACGATACAACTAACAGGAGAGTTATTTCATGCAATTAACATGTAGGGTATGGATTGACCTCTTCTGAACTCATTTTTAAGTGTGTCTTTGCTTCAATATTATCTGCAAAGTTAACTTGACGTTGGAGCACAAAGCTTTAATTGAACTGCTCTAACTTCAATTTTTCAATACCAAAGGGTACGCGTCTCCAGAGAAGATTTTTCTCGTCTTCTTTTTCATTTACTCGTGTGGCTCATGTCTTCGTTCAAGCCTTTCCATCTTGTGTGTCAGGACTCTTAACTGTACTTGTCTCGTAACAGCCACTGTGATGGTAGTGCAGTATTCTGTTTACTCTGTCGCTGTCAATCATGACGAAGATATGAGAAAGGTGGCAACAGAAATTGTGCCGACACGTAGTCCACTCCTCTCGAAAAGTGCAAAGCGAGCCACCGAAAAACCTTACCCTCTCATACGATGGACCTTCATCAACAGTACCAAGGTTCCTCATTTTATGACACACTGAGGTCTGAAAATTAACCTCAATTTCACGTTGGTCCAAAGTCAAGTAATCAGGAATTTAATTGCCTCTACCGCTCCTCCTCGTGCCGATCCAATAAAGATGAAAAGTTTTTCTTCTACCTGGACTCGAATATCTGTCTCTTTGTGGAGAGCCTGCGAACAGGCGAGAGATAGAACCCGCAGAAAAAGAGGCTAATGTTTCTGTAAATAAAAAGTCTTGATCAAAATGCACTGCACTACATGAAATGAACTACGAATCTCTTGACCTGTAATTTTACGTAGCGTACATATCCCACTTTAAAACTGTAGGCCTTGCTTTAGACAGAAATTTCTGAGAATATGCGTTTGGAACACAGCATTATATTTAAGTGAATCGTGGACTGAGGTAAAATTTGGAATTGAGTCATCTGAGATATGATGCTACAGGATTATACTGAAAATTAAGTGGACTGATAAGATGCGTGGAGGCTGGCCGCTGAAGCCAGTCTGAAAACTCGTGACTACCCCTGGAAGGTATAAAAAGAGAAGTGCAGTTTTTTCCCATGATATTGTACTATTACTAGTTGCTCTTGGTGCAAACATTCCATTGGTTTCTATAATCGCTACTGAGGAAACTATCGTAGAAAATAATTCTACGTTGTGGTACAGCTAGATAGTAGTCATATACTCTAATTTCATTACTGTTGAAAGAAGATTAAAACTCAAAAAGAAAAGACTGTCTTTTGCATGGCATGAGACACTTCTTTTCTAATGTTCACAGCTCTTTCTAACTTCTCGGGAATACATACACTGTATTCTCTGCTTCACACTCAATAATGTTACCATATGAGTTAGACATACGGCAAGGATCGATAGATCGATAGATCGTAGAATCATGCTGTTCACACTGCTACTGATCAAGTACATAGCTACCGCTGGCAGAATAATAATCCCTCAAATGTCCAAATGTGTTTGCAATCTTATGGGACTTAACTGCTAAGGTTATCAGTTCCTAAGCTTACACACTACTTAATCTAAATTATCCTAAGGACAAACACACGCGCCCATGCCCGAGGGATGACTTGAACCTCCGCCGGGACCAGCCGCACAGTCCATGACTGCAGCGCCTTAGACCGCACGGCTAATCTCTCGCGGCTGATAATCCCTAAAGCCTTTAACATCTCTTAATTATATGCCACAGTTTCCGTCACTCCCAACTTGAAATCGCGAGATATGTAATTGGACAACAGTAAGGGTTTCTATATTATATCTCCCATACTTTCATAAAACCAGTTCAGGTGAAGCATAGGCATGCGTGTGTAACCGAACAAGAAGCACTTCGTTTCTATGTCTGTACCTCATTCTTACATCTTAACAAAAGAAAAGTATCCATCAGCTACAGACACTGAAAGATTATTTTTTGTTGTAGTAATTCTCAGATTTTTGGTCACAGGAAACGGCGTATTACGTATTTACTCTTTACGTACTGCTTGAATTTGTAAAACAGCTATTGCTTGACAAATTTTAGCCTAGTGATTATTCTTAACTCTGACATAAAAGCCGAATTAAAGAAAATATGATTTGTTGCAAACTAAAATAAAAAGTATAAATGAGCAGTATAGTAGGTTGAATATTGCGCCAGGCATATATGAAACAGTTTTGAAAGGAAATGAAATACATTGCTGGTTAAAGAGAATGTTGGTGGAGCTAACTCATAGGTAACAATATTATCAAGAAAGGAAAGAAATAATGTAATAACAATTTTGAACGCATGAAGCTGCGAAGATATAGATGCAAGGTTATTGACGATACTAGTTTTAAACGACTAAATTAGGAGCATATTGTAGGCGAGTCACAGTGCTATTACCGACTGTTGACAAATTTATATTTAGGAACATATATAAAACGGGAAACCGTCGTGAACGCTGCTGTGTGAGTCATAAGGCTAAATGCTTCCGAACGTAGGAACGCAATTCAGCAGCATACTTTTAAGCGAGGTGGATGCTGGGAGCAGTCAGGAGAGATTGACACAGCGGAATAGCACAGTACTAGGAAACAGCGTGCAACGTGAGGTAGCACACCGCTGTTGTATAGAATGTGAGCGGAAATTGCGTGAATAGAATATTGTGCACAAGAATGATGGGAGGAGAGATATAAGCAAGAGCTATAATGTAGGTAGGTCGTGAGAACAGAAGACCAGCTCAACCACCAACAACGCCGTAGCTAACTAAAGTAGAGGACTATCTGAGAGAGTGAGGTTGACCAAAACAACATTCACAAAAGCACAAAATATAGCAAAATGTAGACTGCTGAGGAGATTACTGAATGAAGTGCGTTGCTCTTAATCTTCGGATAGAGTGCGTATCTCTTAAACATGAATTAAATACTGAGAACGTACCGTCAGGGGAATTTTTATGTCTCTGTACTGTCGCTAAAGAGAATAAGTTTCAGGAAGTTTTCGTACAGTAGAAAACAAGATAAAATCATACAAATGATGTTCACCGCTGGACGACTTCTCTCGATGACATACGTACATACGAGGCAACACTGTTGCTTTCTAACAGTGCAGCGAGAACAAATACGGCGCGATGCTGTTTTGCGTCAGAAATGTGGTGACTAATGAGCATCTGCTTCAGTTTATCGATGATTGTCAAGGGCGCTGTTGGACAATGGCGGCTGATTGCTCTGGTCGATAGTCGACGGGTGTTCAAGTCAATCTGGTGGACGCTGCAGTGGCACTGTGATCAGACCTAAACCTGAGAACTCAGTATGACTAAAGTCGTGCTCAGTAAAACTAGTTATAATTAACGGAAGTGATCACATTTTTTTCTTACGAAATATGATCTCTTTCGCTACTGAAACCCGTGCACTCATTACTCTTAGCTTCGCCCATGACGTTAATTCCCTACCGCTTGAAGATAGTTAAAAGATGTAGCAGGCTTCAGTAACGCTACGAAAAGTCACAAACAAAACCTGAATATAGGACTTAAGCCAAAATGTAAAGGGTATTGTCACTTTTGGGCTGAAGAGGATAGAAGTAAAATCCTTAACTCTTCGGGGTGACAAGTTAAGCCGTTTCAGCTGCGTCATCATACTACACTGCAAGAACTCTAAAGTTGCAACATCCTGAATATAGCTTGCAAGAAACGTCAAGTCGGCATATTGGGTACGACATATTTGGATATGTAAATGATTAGTATTTCAGCACAACGCCGGCCGGTGTGGCCGAGCGGATCTAGGCGCTACAGTCCGGAACCGCGCGACCGCTACAGTCGCAGGTTCGATTCCTGCCTCGTGCATGGATGTGTGTGCTGTCCTTAGGTTAGTTAGGTTTAAGTAGTTCTAAGTTCTAGGGGACTGATGACCTCAGCAGTTAAGTCCCATAGTGCTCAGAGCCATTTGATCCATTTTTTAATCATAAATGAGTGACATGGTTGTTCGCGTTGCTCGGGATCCCACGACTGTCATCCGAATACGGAATCGGTAGGATAATTCTGAACAGTATGCAAGATCTCATAGTTTCACGCGACCGGCGTCCGAGAGGACAAATATTGTTCACTCGACTGTACAGGACCGTATAGCCACGAGAAGTGTGTCTCTTGAGTCTGAAAATCGGCTTGTTTCCAGCAAGATAAGCAGCCACACTATAGTTCAGTTCTTTTATCTTGGCGGCTCGCGCATGCCCGCCCAGACGCAGGAGACTGCTGCGTTGCCAGTTGCACGCGCCAAGAGCAGCAGCGCCATAGTATAGTATAGTTCGCAAACTTGCGTTTAGGGGGGAGCGCGCAGTTTATGAAGTAAAGCCACCACGGCCGCATTAACCTTCCGCGATGTGCGCGATTTTGTCACTGCACTGCTCGCCTGTACTGACACATGGTGTTCCGACTGCTTTGACACTCTTATCATCCGATTCCACAATAACTATTTGGCCCAAAAATTAGATTTTTACACATCTTCTTGACAGAAACTTTTATTACAGTCGCGAAAGACGGAATATTTCTCAATATTACATACGACATCTATGTGGTACTTAAATTAAATGAGATATTGTTATACAGTAAGTTTTATGTGAAATTTAGGTATCTTCTCCACATTTCATTCTCAACATTGTGGCAACTAAAATCGACTATACGGAAAGTATACGCTATGGACTTTTACCTCTGCAAACTCTTCAAAATTTCGTGGAATGGTTTACTACATTTAATGCTGCACAATAACTGCGTTGAACATCGGAACAGAATTAAGTCATTTATGGGGGGAAGGTATCAGTCAAGAAGATGTGTAAAAATCAAATTTTTGGGCCAAATAGTTTTTGTGAAATCGAATGATAAGTGTGTCAAAGCAATGGGAACACAATGTGTCTGCACAGGCGAACAGTGTAGTGATGACAAAATCGCGCACAGCGCAGAATACGGGGAGCACGTGTCTGTAGCAGCGAAAGGGTTAATGAAGAGACAAAGCACTAGAAATTTCAAAAAACTGCATTCAAACGAATAAAATTCGTGAAGTAAGACACTTCGACATTGTTTTTAAATAAAGAAAATATTAAGCACCGCACAAGGTTAGAACTCTTCACCTTTCACTCACTAATCCAACGCCTTAACCGTTACGCTAACGCAGCTCGTCCTACAGTGTAACTACATGAGGACTATGACAGGTCACGCAAAAAACTGACAAACACTGTTGGTATGACTATGAATTACTCACACTTCGTCGAAGTACAATAGGAAATAAACAATTACCGCTGTTCTTTATACCGAAAAAGCGGTTCGTGAGATTGATACAAACACCTTTCATTGCTATCGCCTGAATTAGGAGCCTTATTGCTTGTTTGGTTTAATTAATTAATAGAATATGAAGCAACTGGTATAAAGAATTCTTTTTACAAACTTTCTATAAAAGGAAGTCTGCTATCAAGACGTTGCTTTTGTTCTATTACTTTATTTATTACTGAACGTTTCTAAAACTGAAGACACTCGTCCGTGCTCTGCTCTGCAGTCGAGATCTGGCAACGTCGTTCTCTGTTCATTGGCTGACTGTGTTTTGTGACGTCAGATGCGCAGAACGAACGTAAACTCGGCCGCCAACATAAATGACGCGCACTTTAACAGCGCCACGGCTCTGGTCCAGCAACGGACTGCCAGCCTGGCGACAGTTGTTGCGTCTTCCCTTGAGGCCGCAACAGAGAGAGGTGCGGCGTTAGTGATGCACACAACGACGACAATGGACACGGCAGTGGCAAGTAACCTTTTCAGACGAGATTCTATTTTGCGTACAACATCACGATGAACATACCCATGTCTGGAAGCACCAGGGAGAACGAACATTGACAGAGTGCAATCAGCATTTTTATGGGGCTCAGCACCTTGCTTCATAGTATGGGTGCCATTGCTTACTCAACAGCATTACTTGTGGATCGTATAACTGATAATTCGGACAGTTACCGTTACATCTATGATGATTTAAGACGGGTGGCTACACCCTATATTCGACGTCTTCCTGACGTTACCCTTCAACAAGATAACGCGCGTTGCCTATGCTCGACTGTCCTACCTCGACAGTAAAGGGCGTTCGTCAGGTATCATAGTCAGCACGATCTCTCATGTAGTGAAAACATCTGATCATTGGTTCCTACGAGACTGGCACACCTTTCTCCAGGCGATAAGATTGATGAACTTTGGCGCAGCGTTCAAGCAGCGTGGAATGACCTGCACGTATCTGTCATTCAAGTTCATGTCGACCCGATGTCCAGCAGGGTTACAGCCATTGTTGTCGCTAGAAGGCGCAGCTCTGTGTACCGAATTTGAGCCTCTATATACCTCCTTCATCAACGAATTTAATAACGTATTTTTCCTGCTTTACTATATACGCACAATAACAAAAAGTTTCATTATTAACTAAGTGATACGTCCATATCGATTCTGCTCTAATTATCGTCGCTGGCACACGGACGTTCGGCATGGCTGCCTGATAAACTAGACCCATACTGTGGTTTTTAGTAACGTGAGTGATTTTGTTACGGGAAATTGAGAAAATATCTCTCTAAACGAAAAAAGCGAAAATAAATACCTTTTATTATTATGAACTTCTTTTTTTTACATTTAATAACGGAAATTTCACTTCAAATACATGCTTTACGTAAAGTGAAAATATCATGATGTTAGGAATATTATTCTGAGATAAGTATATTTTACTGCTATGAAAAATTATCTCTGGCGTGGATATTATACAATTTTCTTTCTGACTAGAAATAAATTGAAAATTTATATAATTCTGAAATATTACTTCGTCAGGCTCAACCCAAAGTTAATGAAAGCTTCTGCTAGCGTAGTTTTACGTAAAGGTAAGTTTCCAACAATCAAAGATGACCGTGCTCTATTAACTGTGATATAGTAAGCAGTAAATAACTCTAAAATACTGGTTGTTCAGAATGTAGAGCGCAAAAAACGAAATAAACAAATTTTAAGTTAATTTTGGAATTAGATTAAAATTCCACACGAGCTTCCGTCGTTACAAAGCACTGGTCACATTTACGTAAGTGGTAAGGAGAGGAAAAAGTTTCCATTCAAAGCAAGAAGAAATTTTTAGAATTCAACACCGATAATTATTGTTTAATGGTAATTCAACTTACGCGAATAGGCAGCAAGCGCTTATACATCGAGTGGCGTACAGAGCCACGAGTGCAAGACGAGACCTATGCAACAAGATCAAGAAGACAAGGGATAGGAGAGAAGTAACATGGCCTCTATGTAGTAGTTCATAGAATGTCCACCCACGGTGGGCTGTTCCCCTTCTGTAATAAAAAAACTGAGTAGAGGAATCAACGATCAACTTGAACGGCTGTCTTGTGACGTCCGCCCAGACCAAACGCAAGGAAGAATACCGAACAAAATGAAGAAAAAGAAGAAAAAGAAAGAAAAAAGTGGTCAGCGCGACAGAATGTCAATCCAAAGACCTAGGTTCGATTCCTGGGTGGGGCGGAGATTTTCTCCGCTCAGGGACTGGGTGTTGTGTTGTCCTAATCAACATCATTTCATCGCTAACGACGCGCAAGTCGCCGAAGTGGCGTCAAATCGAATGACTTGCACCAGGCGACCGGTCTACCCGAGGGAAGGCCCTAGTCACACGACAATTACTTTATTAGTTCATAGAATCTTTATATTTCACCTAGAAACCTAAAGTTTCAATACATTATTTGTGATAAATATTCATTGTTAAGCTTGTGTCACTGTAATCACTTTTACCACTAATTAGAAGTAACACCGGCGCGCTATGGTACGGAACGGCCGATAGCCCCATAGTGCTCAGAGCCACGGCCGATAGTGTTTCGAAAGAGTGTCGTCTTCAGCTTGGTTGTGCGCCGATATTGTGCTGTTGAAGGCTCCGTGTTACGACAACTATGGATCCTACGGTGTGTGAATGGGGACTTTGCCTGCCTGTTGCATTCGAACTGGATAGCCGCATCGTAAGCTACGTTGGCCGTACTTCCTACTGACACTACGGTGAGCTCGCTCTATCCAATCTAGTGCTGGGTGTACGAATGTCGTACTTGAGATTAGAGCTGTGCATACTGACATACACTTGTGAATTAAAGAAACTCCATATGTAGTCAACTACGTCTCTACAAGCCGCACTCGAACATTCATTATGTACACTGAAGAGCCAAAGAAACTGGTACACCTGCGTGTTATCGTGTAGGGCCCCCACGAGCATACAGAAGTGAGCAACACCACGTGACATGGACTCGACTAATGTATGAAGTAGTACCGGAGGGAAATGATACCATGAATGCTGTAGGGCTCTACACAAATCCGTAAGAGTACGAGGGGGTGGAGATCTCTTCTGGACAGTACGTTGCAAAGCATCCCATACATGCTCAATAACGTTCATGGCTTGGGAGTTTAGTGGCCAGCGGAAGTGTTTAAATTCAGAGGAGTGTTCCTGGAGCCACTTTGTGGCAATTATGGACGTGTGGGATGTCGCATTGACCTTCAGAAATTTCCCAGTCCCGTCGGATTGCACAATGGACATGAATCGATGCAGGTGATCAGACAGGATTCTTACGTACGTGTCACCTGTCAGAGTCGTATACAGACGTACCAGGGGTCCCGTACCACTCCAACTGCACACTCCCCACACCATTACAGAGCCTCTACCAGCTTCAACAGTTCCCTGCTGACATTCAGGGTCCTTGGATTCATGAGGTTGTCTCCATACCCGTACACGTCCATTCGCTCGATACAATTTGAAACGAGACTCGTCCGACCAGGAACAGTCCAATGTCAATGTTGGCGGGCCCAGGCAAGCCGTAAAGCTTTGCGTCGTGCAATCATCGAGCGTACACGAATAGGCCTTCGACTCCGAGAGCCCATGTCAATGACGTTTTGTTGAAAGGTTCGCACGTTGACACTTGCTGATGGCCTAGCATTGAAATCTACAACAATTTGTGGAAGGGTTGCACTTCTGTCACGTTGAACGATTCTCTTCAGTCGTCGTTAGCCCCTTCTTGCAGGATCTTTTTCCGGCTGCAGTGATGTCGGAGATATCATGTTTTCCTGGATTCCTGATATTCACAGTACGCTCGTGAAATGACCGAACGAGAAAATCCCCAGATCATCGCTACCTCGTATATTCTCTGTCCCATCGCTCGTGCGCCGACTATAGCACCATGTTCAAGCCCACTTAAATCTTAATAACCTGTCATTGTAGCAGCAGTAACCGATCTAACAACTGCACCAGTCACTTGTATTCTGCCTGTTTACATATCTCTGTATTTGAATACGCATGCCTGTACCAGTTTCTTTGACGCTTCACTGCATATTCCCGTACAGGAGAGACTTTTTAATTCAAAATCGCTTGCCCAGAGTCTGCGGATACGTACAATTATGCAGTGCCTATGTTGTTCGAAAGTCCTTTGTAGATGCATGAGTGTTCGAAGGAACAAGCACTGCGGCGGCTTCAGCCGTATTGAAATACATGAAATGTACTCGCAGTTGCGAATATTGACAAGTATCAACTGTGTAATGGAATGAGACAATGAAAATTACCTGTGCATGAATACACATAATGAATGTAGGTGTACAGGTTGTAGATACATGGCTGACTACATGAAATTTTGGGTCTGCCCGTGAGTCGTGCTCGGATAACCTAAAGGTGAAGTGACAGCTCGCGATACGTGGGAAATGCGGGTTAGACTCTCAGTGCGGCTGAAATTTTCATTATCGTCATTCCATTATACAGCTATGGTTCTCCATATTCCTAACTGCGAATATATTTCATGTATTTCATAACGGCTGTAGTCGCCACAATGCCCAAACGTTGAATTACACTTCTGAACAACACAGGTACTGCAATATTGTAACTGTCTTTCCTTGCTCGCCTTCTTGGTATTTACCTGACGGTTAAAGTTTAGGATTTTCTGCACTTCTCTTTAATTCGGATTGGATCTGAATTCAGACAGCTGCCTCTGCTCTCTTTTGAAGGATTTAACGTTAAAAACTTGTTGGTTCACCAGTCAAGTGCTGTTAGCTGACATATACGAATGCGTTTTGAACGCTTGATTCAGCTTGTTACCTTTGCTTATGTTGGCAGCTGACACTTGTGTAAACTGCCTTCTTCAAATTATATTTCAATAGCACTTACAGATAAGTTGTGTGTTGTTTCTTTAATATATTTTCTGATTGTCAAGTGCAACAATTTTCTCTTTTTGAAATTCTTTGAACTAACAATTTCTAGCGTAGTTATGAATGAAAACGTCTTTGGTTATTCCTTACTGTTTAAAAACCAATGACAATTTTTAAGTTTTAGCCAAAGGTTCATGTAGCAAGCGTCATTTACGAATAACTAAAGGACATTTTTTGAAGTTGTAGTAAGACTGGTCGCGGCTATCAGTGGGTACCAGGCGGGAATAATTAATTCTGCACACAGGGCCTCCGGTAGGGTATTGTTTACGGTCTGCTCACATAGAACAAATAAATACTTATTAATTGTGGTTTACCTTGTTGTATCATGTAGTGTACCATACGTCAGCTGTTCTTAAATTATTCTGCAGATACTACTGCTGAAATTGTCCTTGTTGCTTAATAAATTATTAAATAAATAGTATAATATGTGACCAGAGACATATTACACAAGGCCTAAATACCCAAGTCCAACCTCACATACTGTATTACTGTCGTTCCCGGTGATGCAACCATTTTGCTGTTACTCTGGCGCTATTATTAATGAGTTCAATCTAGATCGCAAATATTTGTTTCATTTTGTTCATTATACACGAACAGCCTTGCGTTTGTCATCAGCACAATCTTTTCACAGTGTTGTGTATATATTATAGGTGACTGAACACATTAATAACTGGATAAAAGATGAAGAAACTTGTAATGCATACGCTGGACATTAGTAGAGATCTTATACAGGTACGGTTTCTGAAACGGGAAAACAAATGTTACGGGAAAAATGAGAGAAGCACAGCAGATTTCCGCACAAAACCCTGACGTTCATCATCGCGGCAGGAAACATCTTTTATTGGAAGCACGGATTTCATCCAAGCAGGCATTCATCTTCGACTTTAAACGATCACGACTAGTAGAAAATATGCGCTACCTGAAAGCCTTCGTCGACTTTACCAAAGAATGCGGCGAAGAGGTTGCATAGTTGCGAACGCAGCCGCTGAAGAGCTGCGGACGCCGACGTTTTACTTTTTTCGATGTCCTGCTCGCTGGTTGCCTCAAGTGCGGGGAACGTGTGGCAACGCGGCCGACTACTGGCGCCAGCTGAGGAATACTGATTCCTTAGCGCCGTCATGCAGCTGACAGGCAGCGTAACATAGTTACTAAGGGCTTTGAGCTATAGCATCTGTTTTGCTACAAAGAAATTAAATCATTTTGTAAGGGCAGTAAAACAGAAACGATACAGATAAGGAGAAAACTAACTTACTCTTCATTGTATTAAAATTAATTGCCATAGCTGTTAATACATTTATCCCTCTTTGAGGTAAGCCGGTCAGTGCCATCATGGATAAATATCTGCGGTTGCCTACCGAACCTTGACAATACCCAGATGTGCACCTCTTCGCCTAAAGCAAATCGATGGTCACGAATGTCTTTCTTCAGGGCTCCAAAAATATAGAAATCTAGTGGGGAGGCATTCGTAGAGATCGGATTGACGTAAGGCTATATGGACGCCCACATCCTGCCAAGGTTATTTCGACTATATGCAGTAGTTTCGCTCGGAAGCCTTTACACACCATGCGTATACACTACTGACCATTAAAGTTGCTACACCAAGGAGAAATGCAGATGATAATCGGGTATTCTTTGGACAAATATATTATACTAGAACTGACATGTGATTACATTTTCACGCAATTTGCGTGTATAGACCCTGAGAAATCAGTACCCGGAACAACCACCTCTGGCCATAATAACGACCTTGATACGCCTGGGCATTGCGTCAAACAGAGCTTGGATGGCGTGTACAGGTACAGTTGCCCATGCAGCTTCAACACCATACCACAGTTCATCAAGAGTAGTGACTGGCGTATTGTGACGAGCCAGTTTCTCGACCACCATTGACCAGACGTTTTCAATTGGTGAGAGATCTGGAGAATGTGCTGGTCATGGCAGCAGTCGAACATTTTCTGTATCCAGAAAGGCCCGTACAGGACCTGCAACACGCGGTCGTGCTTTATCCTGCTAAAATGTAGAGTTTCGCAGGGATCGAATGAACGGTAGAGCCACGGGTCGTAACACATCTGAAATGTAACGTCCACTGTTCACAGTGCCGTCATTGTGAACAAGAGGTGACCGAGACGTGTAACCAATGGCACCCCACACCATCACGCCGGGTGATACGCCAGTATGGCGATCACGAATACACGCTTCCAATGTGCGTTCACCGCGATTTCGCCAAACGCGGATGCGACCATCATGATGATGTAAACAGAACCTGGATTCATCCGAAAAAATGACGTTGTGCCATTCGTGCACCCAGGTTCGTCGTTGAGTACACCATCGCAGGCGCTCCTGTCTGTGGTGCAGCGTCAAGGGTAACCGCAGCCATGGTCTCCGAGCTGATAATCCATGCTGCTGCAAACGTCGTCGAACTGTTCGTGCAAATGGTTGTTGTCTTGCAAACGTCCCCATCTGTTGCCTCAGTTATCGAGACGTGGCTGCACGATCCGTTACAGCCATGCGGATAAGATGCCTGTCATCTCCACTGCTAGTGTTATGAGGCCGTTGGGATCCATCACGGACCCTCTTGAACCCACCGATTCCATATTCTGCAAACAGTCATTAGATCTCAACCAACGCGAGCACCAATGTCGCGATACCATAAACCGCAATCGCAATAGGCTACAGTCCGACCTTTATCAAAGACGGAAACATGATGGTACGCATTTCTCCTCCTTACACGAGGCATCCAAACAACGTTTCACCAGGCAACTCCGGTCAACTGCTGTTTGTGTATGAGAAATTGGTTGGAAACTTTCCTCATGTCAGCCCGTTGTAGGTGTCGCCACCTGCGCCAGCCTTATGTGAATGCTCCGAAAAGCTAATCATTTGCATATCACAGCATCTTCTTCCTGTCGGTTAAATTTCGCGTCTGTAACACGTCATCTTCGTGGTGTACAAATTTTAATGGCCAGTAGTGTAGTACCGGTCTCTTCCATGTTTCGAAGCCTTCGGACTAAGGGCTACACTTCTGGTTACAGTCATGATTCCATAGGCAACCGCAAACATTTTTCCAGGAGACAGTAGCCTGCTTTTCTAACAGAGGGAGAAATGTGTTAACAGCTATGGCGACTACACTTCTTTTTGCCGTTCGTCCCGTTTTCATTTGACTAACACTTATACACTTGAAGAAAATGTTTGTCCTCCTATGAGACACCTTTTATCACTTCAGACAAAAGTCTCTAAGGAGTCCTGCAAATATACTGGCACTAAATTCTAAAACACTATTCTTGATCGCCAAAATAATTATATTCATCATAAAACGGCGCGTTTTAGGAGAAGTAAAGGCATAAGACAAGCAGTTCTGACGTTGCCCCAGGTAACGGAAACGAGGCAGGAAAAATCAAGACACTTTCATGGGATTCGTCGACCGAGTAAAAGCTTTCGGTGATATAAAATGGCGCAAGATGTTCGAAGTTCTCAGAAAAGTGAGTGTAAGCTATAGGGAAAGACGGCTAAAATAAAAATATTTAACTGAGAAAGATCAATAATAATAGAAAACAAAGAACGAGGTGTTCGCAATAAAAAGGGTATGAGCAGAGACACAATCTTTCCTCTCTACAGTAAAATATGACGTAGAAGAAGCAATGACTAAAATAAAAGACAGATTCAGGAATGGGATTAAAATTCAGGGTGAAAGGCTATAAACGAAAAGATTCGCTGGCGACGTTGCTATCCTCACTGAAAACGAGCAAGTATTACGGGATATACTGAATGAAATGAACAGTCTTCTGAGCGAAGGTTGAATAATGACAATAAAAGGAGCAAAGACGAAAATAATGAGTAGCAGGTACGAGATGAGTGATAAAGTTAACATCAAAACTGAACACAACGAATAAGATTAAGTTACGGTATTCTGCTACCATGAGAGCAAAACGACGCGTGACTGACGAAGCATGGGGAACATAAAATGATGACTAGCACAGGCAGAACTCTACCAACATCACAGAACCCCCTCTTGCCTAAACTATATTCTATACACTCTACGGGTTAAAAGCTCTTTTCGACTGTCAATGCACTCGAACCCTTGCATCATGGGAAGGGAGACAAACTTACGACTCGTCGGACCATGCTACACGTCTCCAGTCAATTATTGTCCAGTTCCTGTGTTGTTTGGTGCATTGAAGGTGTGCGGTTTTGTGTCTCTGTGACCATTGACCCTTTGCCAGGTACCCAACTCCAAATGTCCACTGCACACACTTGCCACTGCAATGTTCGCAGTAATTCTTGTCAGGTTTGAAACCAACTGTCTCCTGTTCCTGTTGGTTTGTATCTCTTTGCGACCACTAATCTTACGTTAAGTTACACAGCTGCAAGTTGTACACCGTTCGTTATAGACGCATCCGATAATCCGCGTTGACACAACGAATCGAGAATCTTCGTTCAAGGTGTGGTCATGGGCGCGTTCAAACACAGTACTTCCTTTCTACAAATCTCTCATTTCTCGACGTCGATCCATGTATCCATACAGCCAACTGGCAACTACACATCACTGCACTGCCATGAATTACATCTGAGATGAAGGATCACATGACTACCTGACACTTGTTCTACACCATTAAAACACTCTAAGACGGCCACTGTTATTATTTAGTGGAGTGCCTAATACCTTGCCCGGTGAGTTTATGAGCTCCGTGCAGTCTGGATACCTTGGCCGACTTTACCAAGGAATGCAGCGAAGAGATTTCACAGTTGCGAAAGCACCCGGTGATGAGTTGCGGTTGCAGACATTAGCAGGTTTAATGCCTGCTGTTGGTTAGACTAAGGGGCCATACGAAGGTCTGCTGACAGCAGCTTTGGAATACTGATGCTTCTGTTCCGTCACACTGCTGGAAGGTGGGCCACCAGTGATAAGTGAGTGTTGTAACGACCTGCGGCAACTGTTCTTCCCGAAAGAAGTCAAATCGTAAATAGTTCCCAAGACACGTGACAAAAAGTTATTTATTCTCTCTTGAAACAGAAAATCGTAAAATTTCTCGGATATTGCAAGTAGAAACTGTTCATGAAAACGCCAGTGAAAAATTTTGTGTGATAATTAGCTGTCTGTTGCACTGTTGTTCATGGTTGTTGCGCGACTTACAAGAATGGGCACCCCATCATATCTGTCATCACAGGTCGGTGACACAATCGAATAGCGTGACACGTTTTGTGGCCGTTACGAATAAGAGTGTTTGGAACAGGGTTAGATAATATTCTTCTGTGTGAATTGGATAAATGAGATCTTTATCAGCAAGTGCATTAACCGCAGCCGCATCGTAAGTCTTTTATGGACATAAGCGAATATTAAAATTTTGTGGACGACTGTAACACACTCGGTGTTGGAGCACTGATGGCAGCATTGCCCCTGTGCTAAATTTTCGTCTGATGACGTCGGAGATCAGTTTGGCTAAGAACGTAGAGCCCGACCGTGACCACATTATAACACAACATAGCTTATCATATTCTACAAATGGTTTGTAACTTACTCATTTCTGAAGCATTAAATGATAAATATTTTGTAAAATTTCTGCGGAACATTTATGTTACAACAGGAAGTGAACTGCAGTCGTGTTACAAGCTATTTTCACGTATCGCATGATTTATTTAGTCATATACCGTACTTCACATATTAAGTGTACGTCAGTTCATCATATTGTCGAATTATGTTAACGTACTACACTTCTCAGTTTAATAAGCGTTGCAGTGCGTTCAGTTGCAAATAAATTTATGAAAAATCCACTGGTTTTATATAAAAACACTAGTTGCGACGTGGTCACGAATGGAACAGTGATCGAAAATGTAGATCAAATTTCTTTACTCGCCAGAAGATGGTGGGTACGAAACTCATTAAACGTTGCGACAAGACGACGCCACCACTCGGCTGATAACTCGAGGAGAATTCATCAGTTCTTTATTTCACGTCTATGGTCACACCGGCTACAATATTTGTGGTCATAGACTTGAAGTAACGAAATTTTTTTATATAAAGACAATAATTATATCGTATGTGATAGACAAACAGGAGTCAGACCATGAAGTGAAGTTTCTAATAGGTGGAGTGTACTTCCTATGACGGCATTAATGTAGACGCAAACAAAACACAAGTTAAAAAACTGCCGAAAACCAGGAAGGAGGGCATATCGCCATATCAAGCCTTTGCAAGAATCAACAACTCACCTAATCTTTCCAGGACATTACACAGTTAAGCCAATATAGTGACAGTCCGTCACAAATAGTTAATAATGAGGACATCAGATTCACGGTCCAGTCCCATTAATATGATCATCTGTCAGAAGCATGAATAACCGTCTTCTGCAGCGCGGACGTACAGAAAGCTAAGTCAGTGAGGTTCTGGAAGGATGCGACAGAGATGTGGTGTTATGCAGGCTCCAGTGCCGTGGCAAGCTTTACTAGGTTTCGCAGCTGAATATCCATTGCACATACTGCCCGATCGAGGTGGCCCGCAGATATTTAAAGAGGTTTATGCCCCGGGAGTTTAGTGGTCAGCGGAGTACGGTAAACTCGTACTGGTGTTATTCGAACCAAGCCCATACCCTGCGACTGCGTGACGCGTTCGTAGATGACATTACGCCGAGGAAAAACAAACTCCATATAAGGGTAGACAAGGCCCCTACGGATGGATGCATACTTGTGCTGATCCATTCCACCTTCCAAAATGACTAGACCACCTAGGGAAAGCCACATCATTCCACAGACTTGAATACTCCCTTTCCCACACGGGAATACTCCCAACCGACGATTGTTGCGGGATTTTTGCTTTCAGACGAATCGCGATGCAGATTCCAGTACTCACTGGCTATGAACAGGAGTCAGCATGGGTGCCTGAACCAGGCACCTGCTACAGAGGCCCAAACGCAGCAACGTTCGTTGAACACTAGTTAAGGAGACACTATTGGTAGCCTCTTGTTTCATCTCGGCTGTCAGTTGCTCAACAGTTGCACTTCTAGATGCCCATACAAATCTCCTCATGCGTCGTTCACCACTGTGGTGCGCACAGTCGCCTCGGCGCCAATTTTGCATTTCGACATTTGGCCATGCACATTGTACTTTAACCACTGTGCAACACGAGCAGTTTACAAATTTAGCCGTTTCGGAAATCCTTCCTCCCTTGGCCAAAGGCTTTTTGGACGTCAGATAAATCGCTCCGTTTCCGCATTATGACATTGACTTCACCATTGTCCGCATCCCCCGACACCCTTGCATTCCCTTCACTGCTAGTGCTGCCATCGGTGAGTGGTTACTGAACGTTGATTGGTGGTACATTAATGTAAGTGGAGAGTGAAGTAATAATTGTTACTATCAATCCAATGTGATGAAAATAAATAATAATCTTGTTACTGACACTGTTCTACACCTTTCAGAAAGAAACTAATACATCGCAGGCATTGAGAAAATTGTTTGGAGGATTAGTATTCGACAGTTCTTGTGGGAAAATTTCGTTCCTCCCATTTTACAGGTATATGTTTCGTTGATTAATGTGGTCAGATAATGAAGAGTGAAGTAACAGATTTTTTAATGATGTGTCTGAATGTAGCAAATACGAAATATAGCACATGAAATTCTACACAGTTGTAATAATTTGTGACATGAAGTTCAAAATTTGTCTTATCACTCAGTCCTGCAACTTCTACAGTTTGCAGTTCATAATAAGATCATAATTTTTGGATTGTTCAGAATATTTTCTCGTTGTTGTAACTCGTAATTCGGTTCCTATTTAGCAATTGTTACACGAATTTCCATCGATTCTATTACAGTTTTTCCATCCTTAGGAAGTACTTGTTTAGTTTCAACTTCAGCATCATTATAATTAGGTAATCTAAGAATTATATCTCCAGAGCTAGAAGACTTTGTACAAATTACTGTTAAATCTCCTTCCCAAATAATTTTTCTATCTTTAAAAAAATCTGAAAAGTAGACCAAGTGGATAAAGTATCCCATTTTCCTTACTCCTTATTTTTCCGTTATTAAGAACATGTCATTCCAAGTTTATTTTATCAGTAACACATGAAGTCGAATGTAACGTAGCTGTTGAAGAAATAAAAGGATGTTAGATTCTAGCTAAAATATTATTTCCTTTCTTTATGGTCATAAAATCAAACAGTTTTTTCACGTAATTATCGATTCATTTTTTATTGCATTTTCCATCAGAGACGAAAGGAAATAGAAGCTTTATGCTTTCTTCTGCCAAGTTTCAGGCACTTTTTAATTTAGTTGTTTTTACACAATTCTAATATGATTTTTGTATACAAGGGGAAGCAGAAAATGAAATTTATGCTACAGAATATTCTATAACAGGAGAGCCTGGAAGTAAAACGAAACCAACCAACGAAAGATTTGGGATATGGTTACTTACAGAAAATTTAATTAATAATGATAATATTGTCAGAAATATTGGCAATATTATCGACACAAAAGCAGAAAAAAATTAGAATAATTTAAACCAACAACAGAATCTTTTTGTGATAATATTAAGGTTTTTAAACAACAGGTTTTATACATTGTGAAGGAGAAAAAAATGGAATGTTTCTTGTAAAAAAAAAACAACAGCATGTGGTAGTTTTAAAAGTTTTTTAAGATATATATTTTCTAAATTTAATTTGGCAAGACATGAAGTTATAGCAAAAATTCCTTATTTGTTAGTTTCTAATGTACAAATAATTAATGGCATTAAAGAAATTATTAATAAAGGTATAAAAATTCTTAAAAAAGATATAAAAATCTGATAACTATTCTTTATGAAATAGAACTGGCCGATGTTTAATTAGATACAGTTTTAAGTGAATTACCAGATATTTTAAAAGAAATTATAAAAGAACATTACTATTTATTAAGTTTAGATATAACACAAGATTTTGCAGGTATTTTTAACAATTTCAAGAACAAGGAAAATATAAAAAGGATTGTAATGAAATAGTAAACAACGATAGTTCTTTTGGATGAGATGGTTTAACTTGTATTAATTCTTATTCTTGATTAAAAATATACAATAAAATTACTTGCCAGTTGACAAGTCCAGGAGTTAATATATAACTTGGTAACCATATTACAGATTTTTTAAATTGTCTGGATAAAAGACAAAAGAGAACATTTGCTTCTAAATTTTCTAAAGAAAATGTAATTACAAAATTAGAAGCCACAACTGATAATTTCATTAACACAGATTAACGAAAAGAACAAGAATTTGATCAATTAACAAATTGTTTAGATTTAATAAGTAATAACAGCGAATATTTGGAGAAAACTCCTTTTTATTCTGTTCCAACAGATAAAATGTGGGAAAAATTAACAGATTACTAAAAAAATATTTTTTGTTTTGTTTTAATTATCTTCTACAATATGTAAATTTTGTGATAAAAATACTAAAAAATTAACAGGAATACATAAACAAAAAGAATAATGAGTTAAGAGAAAATTTAGTTACATCTGTTTTATCTGCATTTAGTTTTTACTATATACCTGTTCACCATATAGAAATTCTGAAGAGACAAATAATATAATTTCTGTAACCCAAAAATATTTTATCAGAACTGGAGAAACATATTTTTCTAAATCCCATAGCTTGTTTTCTTCCATAACCAAAAATATAATTATCGAAGAATTAGGAATAATAAAAACAACTAATATTATTCCATTCATATCCAGGAAAAGAATAAATATTTCCAGAAACTTCACCTATATATAATTATAGAAACTGAACCAAATAATAAGGTATATTTAGAATCCACTAAAAAATGAGAACAAGAATTAGAAAATTTTACCATACAGGAAAGAAAACTAGAATATTTGGATAATATATGACATTTAAAGGACGAACTGTTTAGACAAAAATATTTTGGAGAAGAAACAAAAAGTAAAAGAAATGGAACAAGAACCAAAAAAATATTTTAAATGTCAATGGATAGATTTTCTACATGTGGAGTTTTTAAAATTTATGCTTTGGGTTGAACGATAAAACAAGTTTGCCTATGTAAGTTTATTGGGTGAACAAAAGGATAATAAATCTGCATAAATTGTTAATGGTCCCAATAAAAATAAATTTATAGACCTTAAGAAAACTTACTTAGAAATACATCAAATTTTCGAAAACAAAGACAGTTTACTGTGTAAAGAAGAAGATAAAGAAACAACAAGAAATACAAAATTGGATCAAATATTAGGATAAGTAAAAGTAATAAACCGTAAATGACTAGAAGACCTAGAAGAAATATTAGAACTATTTATTCCAACATTACCATCGAAAAATATCATGGGAAAGATAGATATATTTATAATTTCGAAAATACACAAGATTTCTGTTGCCTTCTTAGGCAAGTGACAGCTCAGGGAATTATAGCCCGCATTCAGTCGGCAGCACGTGGCCTCTAGATAAGATAATACTAACTTAGCACAACAGCTGCACGAGTGTTAGCATCAGAGGAAATCAGATAACGCTGCCTGCTGGCTTTTCCTGTTTGCTCTCTCTCGCTTACACATCGTATCTGCACCATTCACCAAACATTTGATAACTGAAGCAGTAGCCATTTACAACAGTATGGGAATGTACTTCGGTTTTAACAAATAATATTCTCTTTAAATCTTATTTTGGGTATAGTAAAGGAACATTACATGTTATTTACACTTCATCACTTCAAATAAAATATGTAAATATGAAGAAAATAATTTATTTACATCCAAAGTAAACTGATAAAAATAGAATTTTTAGAATGTACTTTGTCATTCAGTTTCCAACTATATATACAAACTACAATCGAATACATTTGATCCCACAGTGGACCAGGCCGGGAGTGGCGTTGCCAACCAAGCAGTGGAGATCCTCAGTCATCAAGTCGCTGCTGTCTGAACTCTGGCCCTCAGTTTAAAGATGAAGGGACCAGATGCAAGGAAGGACAGCTACCTGGACTTCAAGATGGACCTCTAAAACCTCAGAGAGTAAAATGAAATAAAGAGAGTAACGTCAAGAAGAAGCCCTCCAGGTTCCCTTTATATGGCGCTGAAGATTTTTGGAGTTTTTGAGAATGAATTTTTTGTTTAAATTAAATTTAACTGTCCATTTAATAATGAAATACATTGAACTGGGAGCCGGTAAAATTTTAATATGTGTTATGAATGTGAAAATGAATTGATTTTGTTTTGCTTGCCTGTACCTTTTACAAAAAAATTAATTAATTTTCCTATATTCACCTTTCGTATGAAGAAATATGTTATAATAATAAATGAGCATGATAAGAAGAAAGTTTCATCATTATTAATTCTCTACGTAATTTAATATAAAATAGACTTTTTTAAGATGAAATTGTGTGAGTTAGACCTAAAACTGTGGACTATGGTAGCTATAATGATTAGGTTTTAGGAAACATAGGTCAGTCCAGGACTTAGTCAAGTGAGCTAGAACCTATACTTTCATCATCAGTTTTCTGCTATATTGGCAGGTCCTTTGCCTCTCCATTTTCTGCGATCCATTGCTTCCTTCTCAAGGTTGTTGTACGTTGCACCGTCCATCACGTCATACAGTATCTGAAATCTCTTCCTTTCTCGCTTCCTTTTCCCTTCTACATAACCTTCTAAAACAGTTTTTACCAGTCCGTCATTCTTTCTTAATATATGCCCAATCCAATTTCTTATTCTTCTTTTTATTACATCTTGTAACTGTTTTTTCTCTACCTACACTTTATAGCTGCTCAAATGACAAAAACTAGTTTTGTATGTTATGATTACGAATTAGCATTTTCGGATTTTTTCCCTTTAATTTTATTTTAAGATCTGGCTTCTTGCTAAATTTTATCGTTCTGATGAGTGAGTTTGCGAGTGTCAAAAATTTTTATGAGAGGCCGTACCCTTTGGTTGCGTCGTCTTACAAGGCTACATGGCTAAGACTGCAGACTTTGGCATGCGACGTAAATTTCAGCTTGATTCCTATACCCGTTCCTGGGAAAAAGGGGTCTTAATAGCTAGACAGACTGACAGACGGACAGACAGAGAACAAAGTTTCTTAAGGGTTCCCTTTTTACCGACTGCAGTACGGAACGCTAAAAGAAGGAAGCAAGTGTAGAATTTAACGGCCCGTCGACAAGCAAGTCATTGAAATGGTGCACTAGGTCGGCCTGGAAAAGGAAACTGGGAGTGTGCTTATTGAGGGACCATTCCGGTATACACATTTAGCGATATGGGGAAACCCCAATCACAAGAGGAAATTTGTACAAGCGTAGAATTTGTTAAGGGATACACATCTGTTGCTGAAAGAGAGTCATCATGTTTATCAAACTCCTATCATTAAATTGAAGATACAGCCACATGCTTCGTCTGCCTCCATTCCCGGTGCGAAGAAAAAAAGGTATTGTTCTGGAAACATGCAAGAAAAATCTGTAGAAGTAAAAAGAAACGTGACAGAACTTCCTACTAGCTCCTCGATCAGGACTAGTAGACTCGTGACGTCGAAAAACTG
Source organism: Schistocerca nitens (assembly GCF_023898315.1). Lineage (NCBI taxonomy): Eukaryota > Metazoa > Arthropoda > Insecta > Orthoptera > Acrididae > Schistocerca > Schistocerca nitens. Next base: position 587,231,691 of record NC_064615.1, on the reverse strand, counting down.
CTGCTTCAATTAATACCTTAACATGACAAGAGACGACACTACTCAAGGGGCGTGCCTTTTGTGTTGCATGCCTTTTATGTTGGGTTTCAAAGGCGGAACTGACGCTTCATCGATTTAGTGTTCCTCGCGGTGCTTAGAGGATTCTGTGATTTTAATTTCACCACTGACAAAAGACTTCATCAGTAGCAATTATCATATCAATTCTACGAGAAGCGTTTCCACGGATGTGCAAGACGATCTCGTTATCAATATTTATGAAAGGCTTACTGGATCTCTAATCTGTACACGTCCGTGGCTCAAAAACATTCAGCCAGGGTAAATACATTGTCAAGTTATTCTCGTTATCACTGCCGATATGCAAATGAGCTTGGATGGCCCTTTGAATGTGCTGGTTGAAACGATTTTAAGCGTCCGGTGAGACAATAACGCCTTACTCGTGTTTGGCGTAGTAACGCCCGTTTGAAACCGAACCTGAAGGCAACAGTGTGTACCTGTTGCTCGCTCCGACACAGCTATGCGACCTGCTTACAGCCAACCTAACACAGGGAACCGAGGTTGCGGGCAACTCATGGCCGAGTTGTTACGCAACGAACGACGTCTTGGCTGCCGGATGCTCCTGAGGAAAGAGAAGTGTCGTTCTGGAAGTCAGAATGCGTAAAGAACTGGAAACAGAGGAACGCTCACCACCGTCATTCTCACGCTAGCCGAATATCTTCCTTTTGTGCCGTTACAAGCTCAACCACTGTTTGAGGCCGTCGATGTCGGAGATACAGAAGAAGCGTGTGCAAGCGTTAAACCGCAGCAGACACTTTTGTCCACTGCCTATTCGGCGTTGCTTTACCTAGGTAGTCAAACGTCAATGGACGGAGCAATTTAATAAACCGAAGGTAACATTACTATAATATAAACTGCACTTTGTGAATGACGCATTCAGTTCGATAAGGAACTTGTTACGAGAACAACAAAGAATGAAGTACGCTGCTCCGAGTTTTTTTTCGCAAGTCGTAAAAGAGAGAGGCACTGTTGGAACGAGAGGAGAATACGAGAACTAGAAGTCTGTTTATGAACATCATCAATAAGGCAATTTCCCCAATGGAGCACGAGGAAAGAAATGTTGCAACGTGTTTACTCCAGCAAGTAATGATTTTCTGAACAGCGGCCAATAAAATAACTTACTTGAGAGGACATAAAGTGCATACTTGTATTAGCGAGAGTGATATTGGCTAGAAAAAGCAGGTAATACAAATTTAAATCTTACGACGCGTTTCTGAAAGTGTTAGTATGAAAGGAACCTTGTACGGAAGTGAAACATGGTCGATAAACTAGACAGACTAGCAGATACAGGCTCTTGAAATGTGATGTCGCAGAATAATTCTGAAGATTAGGTGGATAGACCGGAAAACTGCTGAAGAGATGCAGAATCAAATCGGGGAAAAATAAATTTGTGGTGGAACTTGACTATAAGAAGAAATCAACTGCTGGTAATCGTCCTGATGTATCAAGAATTGGTTAATACAGGTACATCAGGACTGGATTACAGGAAGCAGGTTCAGATGTGTGTTAAGTTACAGTGGATATGAAGACACTTGCACAGAATAAATTAGCAAGGACAGCTATATAAATCAATATACGGACTGAAGACCGCAAAAACCCCGGGAAGAGTTTGTCAGTGAACAGCAATATAAAAATGAAGCATGGAAGGCTGTTTTCTAGAGGTAAAGAATGAAATCTCAAAGTAAAACTGGTTTTCAACTTGCAAGGTACATCGATTACAATCAGGAAGTCAGTATGCGTAAAAGCAAAGAAAAAGAGAGAGAGAGTCAGATCCTCGAAGTCGCGGCTATTATCAGGTAACTTTTTACTATCCAAGAAGACCAGAATTGAAGAAATTAAAATCTTCGAAATAATAAAATCACTGACAGTATTTCGCTTACACACGAAATCACAATTCCGTGCACACATATACGCTACACACACTCACTCAACAAAAACAGCAATTAAACCAAGACAAGAGATTCGAAACGTATTAAAAGATACCCCATCAAATTCTAAAGCAACAAAGTCTTCATAAAATTTTTTATAATATACTCCAAATTTCTGGCTCTTTAGGAGAAGACAATGTTTACATTAACACGAAAACTATTATGCTTGCCACAACTGACACAATACAGACGTGCAGCGTGTAGGACTTCCCTCTGAAGCAGCGACACAAGGAGCACAGTATCCCGTATGGAACTGCAACATAATCGATTCATTCTCTCTGTTCGGACGTAACGGCACAACTTCAGCTGACCATAACTGATAACAGTTCACGTCCTCAAAACACGCTTCTGTGGTGCTGTCTACTCTAGTGATGGCTGGTAGTAGACAGTGCAAGACCAACTTGTGAGACACAGTTTTTGATCACCAGAGCGTGCGCCGGTGTCCCACGTAAAATAGTAAATCGTTCCGCATTGATTCATCGAGTATCGGCGTATGACACCGACGGTACCTGTCAGCACTTCAGATCGCAACTATCGAGCCATCTTGGTCCTATTCGAGAGAAAAAGACATGTCATTGTCTAGCTTCCCACACTTCATTGCCTGCCACATCCATAATTAATCATAACAAAAACTGCACTGAACTATCACCCACATGGTCACCCACACTTCTACCTTGCTGTAACAGTACGTTCCACAAACTTTCACGGAAATAAATATTTCTATGGTTATACTCGAATTCATGACTAACATTCACACTGCTACTTATGCTTGACTATTTCCCGGAATGGAGGTAGCGTTGTATTAGGAGCTGGCTTTGTATGTTGAGTGGCCGGCCGCGGTGGTCTCGCGGTTCTAGGCGCGCAGTCCGGAACCGTGGGACCGCTACGGTCGCAGGTTCCAATCCTGCCTCGGGCATGGATGTGTGTGATGTCCTTAGGTTAGTTAGGTTTAAGTAGTTCTAAGTTCTAGGGGACTGATAACCACAACAGTTGAGTCCCATAGTGCTCAGAGCCATTTGAACCATTTTGTATGTTGAGTTGCCAAAAGATAACAAGCAGGATCAAAGCACAAACAAACTTATAACGAAAGCAGCGACCGGTACTTGAAACAGCAGACAAACCGACAAATACATATCTACGAAAGCGGCTCCTCTTATTCCCTAAATACAGGAAAAATAGTAGACGCACGCAAACGATGGTCTTGCTTGTAGCTCCTTATCATATTTTATGAACCTGTATGTGCTCTTTCTGCTTTGTTTCTTCAAATGGAAACTGTAAAAAACCTGACAGATAGTTTCTTAAGACAAATTGTTACAGTATACCGAAACAGGTACAAGAGCTTAGGAACTGAGGAGCAGCTACGTACCTCATTACTATATTACTGCCGTTTTGAGATTATTTCTTACTTATTTCTTAGTACATTATAGAGCACTAACCGAATACCTGTTACAGTTATCACATATCGTATTTATTCTGCATATTTACTGCAATACTATCCATAGTATGTTACCTATTTGTTTATTTACTGATTTTGGCAATATGTGGAGCATAAAGTGTTGTGCTTGGTTATGTTCATCGATATAAGATTTTGTAGTCCAAGGCACTTGCAGTACTTATTATGGACTTCTAGATCTACTGTGGAGAAAGTGAGAGTGAGTGAGAGAGAGAGAGAGAGAGAGAGAGAGAGAGAGAGAGAGAGAGAGAGAGAGAAATAAAAGTAAAAATGAGACTGAGGTTCAGTGGAAGACTTCTCAGGAAATGTAGTCCACCGGCAAACAAACACACGAACACCGTCCAAACGGGCCTTGAAGGCCCAAAGGCCCGCCCTGACGCCGTGTCATCGTCAGCCCTTAGGCGTCTCCAGACGCAGATACGGAGAGGGACATGTGGTCAGCGCACCGCTCTCCCGGTCGTTCTCAGTCTTCGCGTCCAGTGCCCCTACTTCTCAATCAGCTAGCTCCTCAGTTGGCCTCACAAGGGATGAGTGCACCCTGATTACCAACAACTCTCGGCAGACCCGGACGGTAACCCATCCAAGCCCGACAACGCTTATTTCGGCATCTGACGGGAACAGGTATTACCACTGTGGCAAGGCCGTTGGCAGTACATCAACAAAGGAAGTAGCTTACGACAGGGATTCCCAAACATTTAGTTTGACGGAACACTTAGGTAATCCTGGTACTTTTATGGAACACCTTGTTCATTTTAAAGGTGAACAAGTTTTTTAAAGAATGAGAAAAGCTTACTTTATTCAGTGAATGCTTCAATTCTTAATCATAACTAAAAACACAAAAATCTTAATAAAATGTTTAAAAAATAAGAAAAAATGTTGGAAAACGCATTCACACCAATAATTTTTCCCGGAGCGCTTATTCACTTCCCCCAGATCACCTGGGTTCCGCGGAGCACTATTTGGGAAACCCTGGTCTACAAAACACTCGTTCTATCACTAGTTTAATATTGCTCGTCAGTCTGGGATCCACAGTAGACAGGTTGATAGAGGAAATAAAGAAGGTCCAAAGATCAGCAGCACGTTACAGGTTCATTTACTAAGCACGAAAGTGTCACGGAGATGACCAACCACCCGCAGTGGCAGATGTTGCAAGGAAGCCGTTCTGCGTCATTGTGAGGTTTATTTTTAGAGTTCCAAGGGTGCACGTTCCTATTATGTATATACCACGATATACAGTGTGTATCATAGTTAATACTGTAAACACATACAGTTGAAAGTACACGAAACTAGAAGCAAAAATGTCTCAGTAAACATAGGGTCGAAAACGCATACCTTTGGAGCTACGAGCAATTTTTCATCTTCGATACTGTGGAACAAATCTCTTCTACAACAAGTTCTTTGCATTCCATATTTCGAGAAGTGGTAGTAAAGGCCAAAATAAGCAAAAAAAGTCCAGGAAACATTTGCAGGAGCTCGAGGGTTCGATCCTGGGTAGGGGCGCATTTCTTTTTTATTTGCTAATTTCATTCTGTATCCTAAATTTACAACATTTTGCGACGCTGAAGCCGGCCAGTGTGGCCGAGCGGTTCTAGGCGCTTCAGTCTGGAACCGCGCGACCGCTACGGTCGCAGGTTCGAATCCTGCCTCGGGCATGGGTGTGTGTGATGTACTTAGGTTAGTTACGTTTGAGGAGTTCCAAGTTCTAGGGGACTGATGACCTCAGATGTTAGGTCCCATATTTCTCAGAGTCATTTGAACAATTTGCACGTGATGACTGGGTGTTGTGTGATGTCCTTAGGTTAGTTAGGTTTAAGTAGTTCTAAGTTCTAGGGGACTGATGACCTCAGAAATTAAGTCCCATAGTGCTCAGAGCCATTTGAACCCTTCTTAGCAAAGCTGCGTCCACAGTAACAAGAGCAGCATGAACACGAACCACCAATTCTGCCACATTCGTCCACGTGCTCCTGCAGGTGTCCCCAAAGGAAGAAATCCAGTCGATTTAGGTCAGGTGAACGTGGTGGCCATACGACTGGATCTCCATGTTCGAGCTATTTTCCTGGAAATGTTCTGTCCAAATACTGTCGCACATTAATTCCAGAGTGTGGAGGTGCACGCACCGTCATGTTGGAACCATATTCTCTGCCGAACATGCAGTGGAACGTCTTCCACCGCGGCAGGCAGACAGTTTGAGAGGAATGTGTGATATCTTCGTGCAGGTAACCGGTCAGGCTACATGAAAAGGCTCGAACACCTGTCATCCAATATTCCGATCCAGATGCTGATACCAAAGCGAACTTGATATCCATGATCGCAGGTGACTTGCAGGTTAACCTCACACCAATGGTGGGCATTGTGGTATTGACGACACCCTCACGAGTGAATGCCGTTTCATCCATCCTGTTGTTGTTGGTCCACTGATGGCGACCTGCAGGATGCAGGTGTTGAGTTAAAGCTTAATGACAGGGTTGCAGCCCATGCTCGTGCAGCAGGTTAACGACCGTGTGTTGTGAGACACACACAGCTGCCTTGCTACGCTACGTGTCCTTCGCTGAGATTCTTGGTGTATGACCTCCAGAATAGATTCCTCAGTAGCTGGACTACGGCGAGTCCGTGGATGACCTCTGTCACGCGAAGATGGAAGAAGAGAACCTGACTCCCGAACGGGCAGCTCCAGACGACGGAACACATTTTTATTTGGATAACATTGACGCGGATATCTAACAGCATATTTACGAGCAGAACCACCAACGCGGTTATCAGATGCACCAAGCATATCCACATATTCATCGTTTGTGTATGCCATACATCTGCCACCGCGGTTTAGAGATTTACACTGAGAAAATTCTATACGCTTATGCATATACATTGGTGTCTGTCACAGGCTCGTTTCTCCGCTCGCAACTAGTCCCTGTCTGGTGGACAGCGCATGCAGTATAAACACGCCGTCAGTCCTGCTCGCTGTTCCACCTAACACGCATTGCACCTTTGGAAAATATTGCCCTGCATGAGTCATCCCGACACCGCTAATTGTGAAATATTGGGTTTCGAATTACACTGTTTCCCTAATGGTAACAGACGTGATGTTTTCACAATCCTATCGATAGAATGATAATAATAATGCATTTTGATACATACTAAAAAGCATACGGTTACCAGACTCAATGTTGAAACACATACTTATAGGAACCGAGTTTGGACATGATTCACAAAGCATATTCCTAGTCCTACTGGTGATGTAAGGCGCTAACGAAATGTAATGGACCTGAACGAGGCAAGAATAATAGTTGGTACTAACCTATGGGACCATTGGAGGAGGGTACAAAGAAAACAGGTTTCGCATCTAGTAGATGAAGTGGTACGAATAAATTCAGGCCCACGACGTGGAAAGGGGATTTTGTCCGCAGCTCGTGGTCGTGCGGTAGCGTTCTCGCTTCCCGCGGGGTTCCCGGGTTTGATTACCGGCGGGTTCAGGGATTTTCTCTGCCTCGTGATGACTGGGTGTTGTGTGATGTCCTTAGGTTAGTTAGGTTTAAGTAGTTCTAAGTTCTAGGGGACTGATGACCATAGATGTTAAGTCCCATAGTGCTCAGAGCCATTTGAACCAATTTGAAAGGGGATTTTTCAAAGCTGACCTATCTTCCATTTCTACGATTTTAGTATGTTAGTGCAAATTTTTTCTGGAGGACCCGCTGCAATCACTGTTGTCGATTTAGATGCCAGATACCGTACCACCTGGACAACATTTACCAAATAAAAAACATATACCTCAACGCAGGATCGAACCATTAACCCCCTGCTTGCTAACCCAAAACTCTATCCACTGCACCAACAGTACAGCAGACTAACATGTGCTGACAGACGTAGTTACCATACATGTGGTTACAGTGTTTCCAGATTGCCACTCTCTAACGTCCATTTTCTGCGGATGTACTCCCCGGACGAAATTCTGTGAGAGACATTTTCTTATCACTGGTATGTGAGGAGTCGCGCCGCGATGCACTAGTACGCGAATTTCACTTTTCCCCAAATGTGTGTGTGTGTGTGTGTGTGTGTGTGTGTGTGTGTGTGTGTCGCGATAATGCTATGAAGATAAAATTAGAGACTTGAGCGCGCTCAGAGGCTTACTGGCAATCGTCCTTCCCTCGAACCACTCGCGATTGGAATAGGAAAGGCGGCAGTGACAGTAGTGCACACAGTACCCTCCGCCACATACCGCAAGTTTTCTTGATAAGTATAGCTATAGATGTAGGTTGTTGGAAATAGTACACTCTTGGTTTCCTTGCACGTGTGAACTTGATCACAAAGTTATTAATCGAGACATCTGATATTAGCATGAAATTCAAGACATAATGTAACTTGTTTTTCACGTAGTATTTTTCTGATGTGAAAATCATCTCAAGGTCAAGAAAAAGTGCTATGACTGACTGGGGATCGAAAAAACAATCAGTTTTCTAGTCTGAAAGTAATACATCAATATGGTATGAAGCCTGTGTCATTGGGATGTTAACTTTAATTTCAGATTTGTATCATACTCTGCCATCGATGCCCTTATCTCTTGTGAGTAACCCAATCATTCATACAGTCAACACATTCGTGTGCACTTTATGCGGTACTCATTGCACTCTTTTTCACTGCTTGTCCTACATTATTCAGCGTACCATAACTAGAAATTGGATGTCCTCCCACTGCTGATTTATTGTGTTACACCACACATTCTAACGTTTCGCTGTAACTCCGTTAAGGTCAATACTCGTCATAGGGCAAGAACTTTCGTGTCCCCTCCCTCCATTGCTACAATTTCTTTTTATGTTATTTTGCAAGAATTACATATCTAAAACGTTGCAAGCAGAGGTTCAGCTTCGCGAATAATGCAGCTGACACGTATTTGGGAGGCAAGGCTTTCATATTCTCACCTGGTCATTCTGATTTAAGTTTTCTGTTATGTCCCTCACGACACACTTAAAAGAGTAATCGACGATTCATCTATTTGTCCTCGTCCAGCTCCTATAGCGCTCAGTCCCTAATATATCGACGTCGATGTGACACTGAAGACAAACAATTTGTGTTTCCTTTCATAAGACAATGAATGAACTATTTTTGGAACGTGTCCAGGAATATCTGTAGACTGACTTCCAGAATATTCTCCACAATGTCTTGCAGTACGTCTGTCTACGTGTAAAATCAGTGTCTTGTGAAATGCAACTGGCATGCTGTGCAGTTGTACGTTATTACCTCTTCGTTCGTACCACTCAGTTCCACTGTTCTAGAATAGCCAACTCTTATTTTAGACTCAGCAATAAGAGATAGAGATATAGGTTTACGCTCGAAGAACACGAAGGTGCTTTTCTGACTGCATGCGGATTGGCGGACAGCTGGGTCACGGACTCCCTGTTAGAGAACCGCCAACGCCAACGACCTCGATGCTCCCGAAAGACGTAGTAGCGGAACATATTTATCCAACATTCGCCTTCTGTAAGTAAGACGTCCTTTGTAATCACCTAATTCATTCTGTTCTTCATGATACAATAACCGGATCGCCCGGGGGGATAGGGAGGAGTGGGGAGGGGGGGGGGGAGGATGGGCTTGTTGGTGGCTGAAGCCGTTTTATGTTGCTCTTCCAAACCATGGCCGGCCGCGGTGGTCTCGCGGTTCTAGGTGCGCAGTCCGGAACCGTGCGACTGCTACGGTCGCAGGTTCGAATCCTGCCTCGGGCATGGATGTGTGTGCTGTCCTTAGGTTAGTTAGGTTTAAGTAGTTCTAAGTTCTAGGGGACTGATAACCACAGCAGTTGAGTCCCATAGTGCTCAGAGCCATTTGAACCATTTTGCCAAACCATGTTGGTAGTTACTGGTACATATATAAACACCTAGCATAAACATAATTGTCAGAAAATCTTTTCCGAAAGCATTTGCGCAAAATGTAGCTTAAGTGAAACGTGAACGACAAACGGTACAGGCAAAACGAGAATAGAAGCTTTTAAAATGTGGTACTAATGAAGAATGATGAAAACTAAATCGGTAGATCAGATACCTAATGACGAGGCACTGAATTGTATCGAGGATAAAATAGATCCATGGCACAAGATTAAATGATGGGATAGACGGACAGGTGTGGTTGCTAGGTGCTAAGGGATTACAAGTTTGGTACTGAAGGTAAGTGTGGGGGTACACTGTAGAAGGCAATCAAGGCTTGAATACAGTAAACAGATTCAAAACAGTGTGGGTTGCTGTAGTTATCAAGAGAGAAATTGGCCTACAGCAGACTCACCGATGTGAGGAGCTGTATCACACCAGTCTTACGAATCAAAACCATCATCACAGCGAAACAACAACAACAACAACAAAACACTATGCTAAAAGAGGACAACTATTTATATCTAACTCTAAATTTTTTCAAGGATATGAGTGATGAGTTGCTATTAAAAATCATTAAAAATTGAGTATCCCTTAACAGTAGTTACCTACTCTTTCCTTTGTTGCGATTTAATGCTGTTAATATAAGTCTAAGCACCAACCAAATTGACACGCTTAAATAAACAGATGTTCCTTGCCCTTTCTTTTACCTGTCAGAAGAAGCGGTGATGAAGCAGGTTTCCTCAAGGTTGGACCTGTGATGTTTGATGAAGACCTTTCGAAATTATACTGGTGAAAACTTGGACCAGAACACTACGAACTGTAGCCGGCCGAAGTGGCCGCGCGGTTCTGGCGCTGCAGTCTGGAACCGCGAGACCGCTACGGTCGCAGGTTCGAATCCTGCCTCGGGCATGGATGTGTGTGATGTCCTTAGGTTAGTTAGGTTTAACTAGTTCTAAGTTCTAGGGGACTAATGACCTCAGCAGTTGAGTCCCATAGTGCTCAGAGCCATTTGAACCAACTACGAACTGCCCATGGCTCACCGTGTATAGAATAGACTGTTGAAAATGTTCAGTGAATGACGTTCCTGTGTGTTGCTCGATATTTCTTACGGATCAGTAAAGTTAAGTTCATTAGACATTTTTAGTAGTACTTTACTGGAAATGTATACTAAGTAAAGTTTGTAGACATCAGCAGCAATAAGATATGCCTGATAATACACCTTCAATTTGCATGGAAGTATGGAGTACAGGAGAACATACCACAGTATTCATTAAAGTGTGCACAAACTCAGGACGACCAATCTTGAGACCACACGGAATGTCCGATACATATAAAGTGGGTATGCATCCTTCGAGATTACACTCAAAAGCCAAATGCAAACCATTCTACCTTGTAGTTCAATCAACGCGGCACACTTTCAACTCATAGCTAAAGATGATAATCTTTTGTGATCAGGAAGGAAATAGATCTCTTGGCCGGATATGTACCGTAGTTCCTGGGCTATGAATTCAAATAATAGGGACGCCAATAGCAAGAGTAAGTAATCGCTTATGCATCGTCTTCACAGTGTTAGATTTATAGACACTGAATATGTAGATCGTACTGAACGTTTTGTGTGTTATCTCTTTCTTCCAGCACTAACGCTGCACCTACCGTCAAGTAAAAGACGACATGACGTTAGTTACAGTGCCATTGTACGCAGGCTGTGTTATCTCGTTCTTCCAGGGCTAGCTCTGCACCTAACGTCAAGTAAAAGACGCCATGACGTTAGTTACAGTGTGTCATTGTAAGTAGGCTTCTCCTCTAAACCTATTTCAAATTTCGCAACTGCCCATTGTTTACCTGCAATTACCTGTAACTAATGTCACTTGCACCAGATAAATATCCCTCGGTATATCTCTAACTCGTTCACGGTGTTACGTCTGGTGAGAATTCTTTAAACCAGTAAACACCAGTCCCAGTAACAGTTTTACGTCATCTCCTAGCGAAGATACGCACCTTTCCTTCTGAACCACATAATCATATTGTTGTGGATTGACATGAAACAAAGTCGTAATTATTTATTTGTTATCAGTTGCATATTCCTGCAAGTACCTAATAAATGGGACTTCCTAGCAGATTAAAAAGCTGTGTGCCGGACCGAGGTTCGAACTCGGAACCTTTGCCTTTCGCGGGCTTATGCTCTCTTCTTCTACTAACGAATGCATTCAACTTCTTACCAGACAATTCTTCTCCACGGTGTTTTGAAAGTAATGGTACTTAGGTCTCAAATGTCGATGATAAATTTTCCAGTAAACGCTGCGTCACAATATGTCTCATACGTTTGCGTTTTAATAAGTCTTACTGCAGGAGCGTTAATAATTTCTCCCTCTAAAATTCTGACTTTTACTTCCTAGCGAAATAGTGATTTTTTTGTAAACGTTGCTACACACATCTTGATGCTCACTTTGTTAATGCTACCACTGCACTTATCAGATTTACAATACTGTCAAGTCCATTGTGTCGTTGTGCACGTCGAAGATTTGTTTCCCATCGTCTATCCAGTCCTACCTCTCGTTGCCACAAGGAACCTAAGTAGTGAACTCGAGATAAACATCTTCTGCGCTTGCAGCTGCTGTACACTGCACGTGGCGGTCGTGATCGAGAGGTTACGTAGCACTCTTCGTCACTGAAGCAACAGTCGGCTGCCCGTCAAAGCAGCGATTCGTAAATATTGGTATCTTCCTGTTCTTACACACTTCTGTAAACCTGCACTGTTCCGTTTGTTTGGAGATTACATCATGAAATCCATAATTTGATCGGGTCCAAATAATCCTTCGTTCTCACACCTTTTCCTGTTACCCGCGTAGTATAGGCCTACTGAATAAGAACGTTGATTAAGCATAAACCGAAAGTTTTTGACCGTTAAGTGCTCTAATGAAATGGTCTTACACTAACACTAGTGCTGTCGTGAAGTGCCGGCCGAAGTGGCCGTGCGGTTGTAGGCGCTGCAGTCTGGAACCGCGAGACCGCTACGGTCGCAGGTTCGAATCCTGCCTCGGGCATGGATGTGTGGGATGTTCCTAGGTTAGTTAGGTTTAACTAGTTCTAAGTTCTAGGGGACCTCAGAAATTAAGTCCCATAGTGCTCAGAGCCATCTGAACCCTTCTTAGCAAAGCTGCGTCCACAGTAACAAGAGCAGCATGAACACGAACCACCAATTCTTCCACATTCGTCGGTGGAGTAGAGTACACGTGCTCCTACAGGTGTCCACAAAGGAAGAAATCCAGTCGATTTAGGTCAGGTGAACGTGGTGGCCATACGATTGGACCTCCATGTTCGAGCTATTTTCCTGGAAATGTTCTGTCCAAATACTGACGCTGTGGCAGTTTTTGTATGCCCACGTCATACCAGGTCGCCGCCTTGCTGTTAAGAAAAGTATCAATCCCTTTTTTCACCTCGTCGTCGGAGCTGAATCGCTTTCCGGCCAAATGTTTTTTTAACCTAGGCAAGAGGTGATAGTCACTGGGCGCCAAGTCAGGACTATAGGGTGTGTGGGTGATTATGTTCCACTGAAAGTGTTGCAGGAGAGCAACGGTTTGCCGAGCGATGTGTGGGCGAGCGTTATCATGGAGGATGTGTACGCCCTTGCTCAACATTCCTCTTCTCCGGTTCTGAATTGCCCGTTTGAGGTTTTTCAGAGTCTCACAGTACCTGTCAGCGTTAATTGTGATCCCAGCGATTCATCTCCGACGACGAGATGAAAGAAGAGGTTCATAACTTTCTGAACAGCATGGCGGCGAGCTGGTTATGTCATGGGCATACAAAAACTGCCACAGTGTATATAAAAATGCACCGACAGAAAAGGCCATTATTTCGAAAAATAGCTAAATGTTCAATCTGTAAACCATTGCAGAAATAAACATGTCTATGTACTTATAAAAAAATAAGAGACCTAACTTTTTGGATTACCTTCGTACAAAGGCACATAGTTTTGAAGCCGTATATGGCTGGCTTCTTAGGCATATACATGCGAAATTTGCACCTTTCCCGAAAGGGTACTAGCATTTCATCAATTATTACGTTTGCTCTTCGATTATAAAACTTTTGATGAAACTATATAAAAAATTCCCATACATCTCGAATCGCTGCAAGTCAGCCTTCCTAGCACCCCTTTTAGTAGCACAGTGCAAACGCAAGCAAGGCAAAATGAATAAAAATGTATGAATAGTAACATTGGCTGAAACACATCGCCGGCCGGAGTGTCCGTGCGGTTCTAGGCGCTACAGTCTGGAGCCGAGCGACCGCTACGGTCGCAGGTTCGAATCCTGCCTCGGGCATGGATGTGTGTGATGTCCTTAGGTTAGTTAGGTTTAATTAGTTCTAAGTTATAGACGTTTGATGACCTCAGAAGTTAACTCGCATAGTGCTCAGAGCCATTTGAAACACATCACGACTAGTCCTATCAGTAGCAAAAAGTCTGACATTATTTTCATGATTACATTTCATTATTCCAGACAAATATAGCAGACCTGGAAATGCTCTCAACTATCAAATCTAACAGTTTTATGAATGCTGGTTGAGGAGCTCTGTATTTGTTTGACATGTTATGTATCTTGATGTTTATATTGGTAGGTATTATTTGTAATAAATCTTCAGTAATGAGCAATTACGAAGCAGATAATATGTCCCTTGAATCAAGCATTTTTACTTCGCATCTAGCGCCTGGAAGCTACCGACTGTATTGTGTCCAAGGATACGAGTTGTAGAAGGAGTTTCTTGTGACCACATGTAGCACAGCTTTTTCCAAAAACGCACTTGCAGCAGAAGTCACATAACACCCCTCTTCATCTGATTCTTCACAACTACTTTCTGACGTCATTTCAGATGTGGAATCATGATCACTTGACAGAAATTCTTCTACGTCTACTGTGCTCTCCTAAACAAACTGCAAAAACGCAGGATCATTCACTATTCTGTCTAACCCGTCAGCTGTTAACGCTTGTATGATATCATCCTGAAAAATAATGCATACATTCATAAATATTAAGATTCTCATTTATATTTTACTCACTTCGAAGTACTCCGAGGCTTAAATCGCACAAAACACTAATAGAAAGAATGGAAAGTAACTTACGTCAAAATTTGGCGGGGTATCTGAGACCTGTTTATCTCAGAAACTATGACAGGAAACACTCCACGTTAAACGGCATAACTTCACTGAGAAATACCAGGAGCACAAAAGCCATCTGTTGTTTCGTTCACACGCCTGGAGTTCTCCAGGACCACACTAGAACGCTTATGGGTTAATAACACCCGCAGCTCGGCGAGTTGCTAATACAGTTCAGCAACGCAACGCGAATTATGCCGCTACTGGAGGTCACATTAACGGTTCACGGCGGCACTCGCCCAGCTGGTTCTCTGCATAACGGATCCAACGAATTCGTTTCTGGGTCTTACTTGTATAAGCTCCCGTCTCTTCTACAACCGAACGGTGTGATAGCCATCCATTTGTTGCGGAAGTCGGAGTTGGTGTACCTGAATGGGCGTTCGCTATTTCATGATAATAAGTCGTAGTATAGCCCACACCGGGGTGAGATTCTTTCGACTAGAATCCTCGTAGGCAGCTTAACGGATCGTCAGCTGGGTACGAGGAACTCAGTGTATCCTGTAGTTGACCACTTCAGTAGAGGAAACCTACTGTTTGACACTGAATATCGCTCCCGGAGGTTAGCCATCAACTAACAGTAGCAATAATCTCTATAGCGTTAAACCAGGTGTAGCAATGGCGAAATGTAAATACCAATAGGATTGTTGACTGACTATATATATGGTGCTCGAGCTCTGCATTGTGAAATAATAAGAATATCGCTTCTCTTAAGTACCCGAGCGGATAGCCGCTCACGTTAGTACGCCGCTTCCGGGATCCGGGCGCGCCTGCCGGTCCGCATCGAAGCCCCCTGTTGATTAACGACGAGGTCCAGTGTGTCGACCAGTCTGGTTGTGGTTTTTAGGCGGTTTGCCACATCCGACGAAGTGAATGCTGGGGTGGTACTCACATCCCGCCTCAGTTCTACGATTTGCGAACATTTAGAAACAATTTGCAATCTTTCAGATGGATAACAGTACATGCAGACAGAAGGGCATCCGGCTGTCCTCTAACAATAGATTAACAGTGCTTCATCCGATAATAACCATGCCACCCCCGTGTAGGTACGGGATAAAGGCAAATGAAAGTAAAGAAGACCGTTTCTCTTACCTACCTTTGAGAGATTTCTTGCCATTCTTGTAGACTTAACCGCAATCTAAAATTAAGGACGGGGATGTATTCGCCATAAGACGTCTTTACTTATGCTTTCCTCCCATGCTTTGCCATTTGTCCTGTAAATCATCACAGACAGAGCTCTGTGCCAGTATCGAATGAAGGTATCGGCGAAGACCCAGCTGACATCATCTCAAGCTACGAAGTAACGGCTGACGTCTTTTGAGGCACTACCGTCTAGATTCAGTATATTGCCAACTGATCATAAAAGTGACTAATGTATGAGAAAAGATTCGAAACTCTCATGCACAGCAGCGTAAAATTTGAGTAGCGTTAGAAGAAATTCTGCACACGCTCGTAGAGCTACCACGAAGAAATCTCTCCTTTGTCTGAAACGATAAATGCGATTTTTATGTAATATGTCGCGAGTTGTTGCTGACGGTTATAAGATACTTTCAAATATATGTATTCTGTTAGACAAAGGTGGAGTTGTGTAGTGACACTGAACGTACATGAACTCTGGCTATATGCTATTCCTCCAATGAAGGTTTGGCTATAGAATATTACGCAATGTATGACGTGTGTATTGTCAGACGTGGAATACAAACTCTGACCTTCAGTGACTTTCAATTAGACAGCAAATGTAGGGAAAGTGCGCAAAACAACGCCACTATAATCTCAGTTGAAAAGTTGCACCTGAAATTGCACGAAAACTTATCACGAAATGGTTGACATGACTTAAAGGAGACTAATATCTACGAATGTCTTTTTTGTCTTCTTTTTAGGTTTACTTTTAATTTCGAGGTCTATATAAAGGGGGATTCAGCTGACCTTACCGATCCATTTTACGCCATCCACACTTCTTCTGAATCAGGAACGGTATCCAGACAGGCGACAGCCACGTAATCGGTATAAGTTCTTTCTCAAATCCTTGAGTGACTGTTAGCAAATAGAATAAACTGTACAAAATATGAGTGACGATTGACAATGAGTTACACAGTATTTTTGGAGGAAGATATACCATACTGCTGCTATATTTATCCAAGTGTCTCCAATGTTTCTTTGTGTAATTAGAGATGTTGTTATACAGTTGGATGTGTCTGTAAGTTTATTCTGTTTATAGTACTTAATCTTTCGTAAACAGTTCATTATAAATAACGAAATAAATGGAAAATATCAAAATGGGTAGCATGGAAGTAACAACTTTCCGGTATGTAACGCAATGAAAATGTATGTATATGTAGGGTGATTCAGTTGCACCTACCGATGTCGTTGTATGCTACCCACATGATAGAAGAATGTTGTTGGCCAGTTCGGTTAGCAGACGAGAAGGACAATGCCAAAATGCCTCACAATGACTGGCAAAATATACGAAGACAACTTAGACCTAGTGTACAAATTTTGTTTACGAAATTATTTTGGCACATAAACTTGGCGACCATGTATTACCGTAACTTTTTCATTGGGGTGTGTACTGAAAAGTAGTTACTTCCACATTTCCCATTTTTGTGCCTCGGGGGTTCCGATAGTAAATGAAATGATCGTATGGCATTGTTGGGCGGGAGGCCCCATGCGGCGAAGTTCGGCCGCCGTACTTTTAGTTGACGTCACTTGGGCGACTTGCAAGTCAATGATGATGAAATAATGCCAGTCACTACGAGGCAGAAAAAAAATCGCTGATCCCGCCGGGAATCGAACCCGGGACCCCGTGCGCGGGAAGCAAGAACGCTACCGCAAGACCACGAGCTGCCGACATGTTACGATAGTGATACAAAGTAAAGTTGCTGAACTGTTCACGAAAGAAACGAAAATTTACAGACACATCCAAAACCTATATGACTACACCACTAATTACTCAATGAAAGATTCGAGACACTTGGATAAACATGGTAGAAGTAAGGAATATCTTGGTCCAAAACTACTGTGTAGCTCATGGCCACTCTTCACTTGTATTCTTCGCAGTATGATTCCGTTTGCTAACAGTCGCCCAGAGCTCTGAGAGGGAACTCAGATCGATTATGTGGTTTTCGCCCGCCTGGACACCGTTCCTGATTCAGAAGTAGTGCTGGCAGCATAAAACTGATCTCTACAGGGAGGTGAATCAGCGAGTATAGGTAAGGATTGTGATTACCGTAGAATTTGGCCTAAATATTTATAGCTGTACTTGTTACAACTGAAATATACACATTTTAGAGGTAAAATAATATACTGTGGCGGTTAGAGAATATAGATACATTTTGAGTGACAGTAAAAATTTAAACTGTGTTGGTGAAGGCAATGACGCGAGACAGGGCGTGCGCTCTATCACCTCTTTTACATGGGACTCCCTAAGCCGGATTTCGTAAACCGATTTCCCAACACCGCTTCTGGGTTGTTTTGAAAACACTTCAAAACAGATTCTGGAAATCCGCTTCTGGTTCCGGTTTTTTAATTCCGCAACTGATTTTTGCTCCCATGTAAACGCGGGTTTCGCCTTGTTTTCAAAAATTTTCAGCTAATATGGACGGAGTGGCTTTTGCATAGTGTAGGATAAGTAGAAATATTAGACTGGCGCAGTTTACACCTCGTCTAATTGAAGAGGAATAGCGACTGTGCTGACTAAATCATAAACTCCAACAGCTGTTTTCCAGGCGCCATGTTTAACTGGGCTAGCAAATCCACTTTAGACCTTAACATGTAAACACGACAGCGAAAAACGGTTTCCGTCTTTCTGAAGGCGTGTCGCATGTAAACGTAGTGTATGACGGACGCCCTGTGAACGCCAGCAGTGAGCGCGCGTGTAATGAGGACGAGCGCAGCGCGCACAGTACTTACGGTTGCGGAGGTCTGCGAGCTCGCCGCACGGCCGCGCAGGCTGGAGTGTCGACTTGTCGGCGCAGAGCTGGCGACCTGCTGGCGCTTATGTAAGGGGGACAAGCCGGCTATTGGTTGTCTGCGAACACCTGCTGCCTCTGGGCCCCCGCAGAACTCACTGACTCTGGAAGAGGCGCACCCACCATCACTAGCGCCGCTGTGTAAATCTAGGGAAACGACGACTTCTTGAATATGAAGAGGGCGGCTCTCACAAGGGAACCTCCCCATCGCACCCCCCTCAGATTTAGTTATAAGTTGGCACAGGGATAGGCCTTGAAAAACTGAACACAGATCAATCGAGAAAACAGGAAGAAGTTGTGCGGAACTATGAAAAAAATAAGCAAAATATACAAACTGAGTAGTCCATGCGCAAGCTAGGCAACATCAAGGAGAGTGTCAGCTTACGAGCGCCGTGGTCCCGTGGTTAGCGTGAGCAGTTGCGGAACGAGAGGTCCTTGGTTCAAATCTTCCCTCGGGTGAAAAGTTTAATTTTTTACTTTCAGATAATTATCAAAGTTCAGGCACTCACACATAATCAACTTCGCTCTCCAAAATTCCAGGACATGTTCAGATTTGCTTGGACATGTGCAGGATTTGACGGTCTACGCACGGAAACATTTGAAAACGTAAAAAAACATATGTTTTGACAGAGCACAGGGAAAACTGTGCGACTGTGAAACTGTTGCATTCATTTGTTGCAGTTTATGTGACAAACTCTTATGTTTTCATCACTTTTTTGGGAGTGATTATCACATCCACAAGAAAACCTAAATCGAGCAAGGTAGAAGAATCTTTTTACCAATTCGCCAAGTGTACAAGTTAGGTGGGTCGACAACATATTCCTGTCATGTGACGCACATGCCGACACCAGTGTCGTATAGAATATATCAGACGTGTTTTCCTGTGGAGGAATCGTTTGACCTATGACCTTGCGATCAAATGTTTTCGGTTCCTATTGGAGAAGCACGTCCTTTCGACTACTAATCGCACGGTTTTGCGGTGCGGTCGCAAAACACTGACACTAAACTTATTACAGTGAACAGAGACGTCAATGAATGAACGAACAGATCGTAACTTTGCGAAAATAAAATTTTCACTCGATGGAGGACTTGAACCGAGGACCTGTCGTTCAGCAGTTGCTCACTCTAACCACGGGACCAAGCCGCTCCTCAGCTTGTCTTTTCCTTGATGTTGCCTATCTTGCACATGGACTACTCAGTTTGTATATTTTGCTTATTTTTTCATAGTTCCACACAACTTCTTCCGGTTTTCTCGATTGATCTGTGTTTAGTTTTTCAAGGCCTATCCACTGTGTCAATTTATAACTAAATCTGAGAGGGGTGCGATGGGGAGGTTCCCTTGTCAGGAAACTAATTGTTGACGGCACAATCACTGTGTCGAAGACTTGTAAACGGGGTCCTTCAACGCTACTGGCGATTCCCTCGTTGCAAGCATTTTAGCCTTCGAACGTGGTCATATACCGTATAACCAGAAATGGTTATGTAATGAAACAGTATGGCCACGGCTCTTACCTTTTACAAAAAACAGAAAGAAAGATTTACTGCCATCATCATATGGACATAAAATGTGAGCGACGTGTAGAGATAATGACGGTGTATTGTGTTGATAGGTGACACATAAAACATCTTGTACAGTGCTTCTGGCAACTCTGGCGTCGTTAGCGGTGAATATTTGCGTCGACAGTCATGAAAGAATACAACCAGGTAACAAGGATGCATAGGAGCTTCTTTCCCAAGCTTCTCACTAAATCATATGGTATGGCTACTAGAAGGTGTATGAAGCTGTCGACATACTCCTACATGTGCTGCTGACGGGGTAAGGATCATGAACCGCCGATTGGAAAGATGTTTCTCGTTCCCTTACCGAGCCAGAAACCTAGTTCTTCATTTGAAGTTACTGTACAGTCCGCACAATATCCAGGGGAGATATCAGCGCATATGTAACACTTGTAGTTCAAGACGAACCATTCTAGGTCTGCTTGCAGCCATGCTCAACACACTACGAAAGCGCGATTATAGTCTGCTGTGATGGCATCTGCAGAATGAAATGTTCTTTCCACTGATGTGGTCAGATCTTGCACGTATGTAAGTGATTGTAACGAATGTGTACGGCGTGGTGCTAATTATGCAATGTGTTCTCTTTTTACACAAACTCCCTTTTCATGACTGGTGTCAGAGTACATTTAGTTGCAGGTACAACTCACATTTTCCTTCGCTGTTTGTTGCAATAAAGATGCCCGCCATGCTGTCAAAGTTATTGGCCGCACGGTGATGTCATAAGTTTTTCAAGGACGCTTCTTTCATTAGCGTAATGTCCGTTCATAAACCGCATCTACAACGCAATCACTCTTCTTCGTATCTAAAAAATGTTCTTGCCGCAGCACGACCACTGCAAAACCTTTGGAAAATGGTGGGAATGCAATTGAGTCGTTAAACGAACTACAGTAACAGGTGCTAAACGCTATGGAGCTTGTCGCGGACAGTCGGTTGTCAGCTGTATGCTTGTCTTCACGATAGGATACAGCCCACGTAGCTCCCAGAGTAGGAGTGAGTTTATATGATCCTTGGGGTACCGCTCTAACTTACTGCTCGTATAATACAACCACTAGCCATCACTCCAGCCTTTAAAAAATTTATATTCTCCTCTAATCTTATTTTCGGCACTGTCTTTGAAACTTGAAATAGCAATCGTTGATGAAGTTCACGCCTTTCGCAGCACTCTAAATGCTTGATCACACAGAATAAATTCCTACTATCGTTTCAAGCCTGTTATTTGTCTGAACGTGACCCTGACCATGGAATAATCAAGTAAATCGCCATATTATCGTAGAAAACATCGATTTCGTTCAGAAAGCTCTTGTTGCCCATATCCTCATCGTTATTCCCCACACAGCCGTTGCAGCGTGACGCTTCAAAATTACTCTTCATGCGTGAATTTTTGTACTCTGTGTGGCTGGTTCTCACTGTGACAGATTGCTGATCGTTCCCACAACCGATAGCATAAAGAGCGTCAGCTGTGTAAGTAGGTTGCTTAGGTTTTTATGTTGGTAACGCCACGTACCGCTCTGTATGAAAATCACTGACTGTGCTGTGTGCAGTTTGTGGCTGGTTGGCATTGTTGGAATATTCGCTATTGTAGTGTTGGGCAGTTGGATGTGAACAGCGTGTGGCGTTTTGCAGTTGGAGGTGAGCCGCCAGCAGTGGTGGATGTGGAGAGAGAGATGCCAGAGTTTTGAGCGCACGATATGGACGTGTGTCCATTGGAAAAAGGAAATTTGTTAAATTGGATGTCACAAAATCATATATATATATATATATATATATATGATGACTTTTGAACACTATTAAGGTAAATACATTGTTTGTTCTCTATCAAAATCTTTCATTTTCTAACTATGCCTATCAGTAGCTAGTGCCTTCAGTAGTTAGAATCTTTTATTTAGCTGGCAGTATTAGCGCTCACTGTATTGCGGTAGTTCGAGTAACGAAGATTTTTGTGAGGTAAGTGATTCATGAAAGGTACAGGTTAGTTTTAGTCAGGGCCATTCTTTTGTAGGGATTATTGAAAGTCAGATTGCGTTACGCTAAAAATATTGTGTGTCAGTTTAGTGACTATCAGAATAAGTAAAGAGAGAAATGTCTGAGTACGGTCAGCTGTCTTTGTATCTAATAACGTAGAAATTTACCAGCACAGTAATTCATAATTTTTCTAAGGGGCGCGTTTCAGCCGCTACTACTACAGCCTTTGATCCTCGGGGAAGATATGGCACCAATTTTGAATACTCTGAAAGCTGGCTTGTTTTCATTCTTTCTGAGGCATGGTGAGTAGTCATCAATAAGACGTGCAGCTAATACTATAGTTCATCCGGCAGACTTTCAGTATGGTCAGTTCAATGTTTCGAACAGAAATTCAGACAAATTCATCGTCCTCGAAACGTGTAGCTAGTAATATAGTTCATCCGACAGACTTTCAGTATGGTCAAGTCAAGGGTTCGAGCAGCAGATCAAACAAATTCATCCTCTTCGAAACGTATAGCTAGTAATATATTTCATCGGACAGACTTTCAGTATGTTCAGGTCAAGGTTCCGAAAAGCAGGTCAAACAAATTCATCCTCCTCGAACGACATGCAATAGTTCTTGCCTTATGGACGGGGGAAATGCGGTGCAGATAAAGATCATACTCAGTTCCAAAATTGTGCCATGGTGTTGTCTACTTTGTTTTCATACCTAGCGTTCACAGATTTTTCACGAATATCCCCATTCATTACGCCGTCGCTCAAGACTAGTCATCTGAGCCTATATCAGAAGGAAAATACATTCATTTATTTTATTCTGTTATATAGCTAGAAGACCAGACCAAATATTGCACATGGATCGGCGTGAATGTACGAGGGTTGTCCAAAAAATAAGTACCGATCGGTCGCGAAATGGAAAGCACAATGAAAATAAGAAATGTTTTATTTGCAACAGTTAGCTACACCTTCCAGATACTTCTCTGTATAGTCACCGTTCCGACTTACGCATTTGTCGCAGCGCTGTACCAGCTTTCCAACACCCTCGTCATAGGAGGCGACCGCCTGTGCTTTCCGACACTTTTCTACACTAGTCTGCAGATCATTGCTACACCAAACTGTTGTTTTCACAGTCAGTGGTTTACGTAAGCAGAGATGAAAACCTGACGGAACCACGTGCGGGATGTATGGTGGGTGTTCAAACAGCTCCCATCGAAAAACTTCCAAGAGTGTTTTCATTGCACCTGCAGTGTGCGTCCGAGAATTGAGCCGGTGGGTTTCTGGCGGCAGGCGATATCGATTCTTACTTCCATCTTTGATCGTTGTCCCTGTACCTTGTTCTCTTTGCGGCTTTGAGGCAGGCTATGTATGGTGGCGCGTGCGTAAAGGAGAGTGGGTCCGCGCATGAGCCGAGTCAGTCTGTGACGTGACGTGCTTTCGATGTTGTCGTTGTGGGGTGTTGGCGACACCATGTCACGTGGCACGGCCGTATGCCGCGAGGACCAGTTGAGTTGGAGCAACGAAGAAGCATGGGCCTCTGCCGGAAAGTATTAAAGTTGTATTGTCACGGCTGGCCAGTGGCGACCAGGATTTGCTAATACCTCGAGAGCTATATGGATGGATGGCATGTGAATTTCACTTGAAGAAAAAAAATTAATCGCCAAGCTTTCGTGGTGGGTTCCTCCTTCAATTTATAGTGAACATTATTGTGTTCTTAAGGACTGTTGACTGTTGCAGTTGCTTGTGCTAGTGGCCAGCAAAACATTCACTGCAGTGGTGGCGAGGCGAGTTTTGTTCTGGAACAGCCATGAAATTATGTTACTAAAGTGGCTAGAAATAGCGCCTCGCATTTGTAAGTCTGGATTTGGTGCTTAGTGGCACGCTGAAGGTAGCTGGTTCACTTGAACGTCATTTCTTAATTTAGTTACAGAATTGGAATTTTCTGGTTTTATGAATTAGTGGTAGTCGTTGTTTCTTAATAATTTCTTGTGTGTATGGAAGGCATGTGGCCATGATAAATATAGGTCACATTGTGTTTTATGGTCAGATAGAGGCCGTGTATACTTTGGTCTGTGACCATATGGGTCGTGCTTATTGCATTAGCGACCTATTGAAGTGACATTAGTTTTCTATTGCAATTTCAAATACCTATCTGAAGGTTGATTATCACGTTAGGTACTGCACGTTTGATTTATGTGGTTCAAAAATGGTTCAAATGCCTCTGGGCACTATGGGACTTAACTGCTAAGATCATCAGTCCCCCTAGAACTTAGAACCACTTAAACCTAACTAACCTAACGACATCACACACAGCCATGCCCGGGGCAGGATTCGAACCTGCGACCGTAGCGGTCGCGCGGTTCCAGACTGTAGCGCCTAGAACCGCTCGGCCAACCCGGCCGGCATTTATGTGGTGTCAGGCATTCAGCAAAGACAGATTTTCTTGTAAGGTGGATCTTAAGTCACTGGGTGTGGACTGAGACATCTTTTCACGTAGTACCTAAACTTTTTTTCTTTTTCTGGATCAAAGGAAACTAAGCTCCTTAATTCTGTTCATTGGTTAACTTGTAATATGTTTATATTAAGGTACTGATTTTCTACATGTATATTTGTGTAACTTGTATATACTACAATGTGTCTGCCGCTGATGTTTTCCTGTTTTCAGAAACGTATATAGTGGTCGACGCGAGCAAACCTCGTCCCGCGAACTTGCAGTGTGACGGAAATCTCAGGATTTGAACTCAGGGCCGTCCCGACCCCGTTAACGCGCGATTTCTCTATTCCATTCAACGATAGGCTTGTTTTAGGCAGAAGATTTCTTACTGCTCAAAGTTGAGTACAAGTTCACTCTTTGGATCGTGTGTTTGTGAAATCGTAATAGATTAACGTTTGCTCGCGTCCATCACATGTTCATCAAATTGACGTTTTGCCTTAAGCTTGCATAAAGTCTAGAATCTTCCGAACCTTCAGTGTAGGAGAATGTTAAGTGTAAACAGAACAATTAGTAGTACCCTTCAGGTCAGATAGCATCAACTTAATTTTTCCTTTTCAGTAAGTGTAAAACTGAATAAGAAAGGCGATAGCCGACATTGTAAACATTTTGTTATCTATTTCATCTATTATTTTGGTTGTTGTTACCGGCACGTAAAGGGGCCGTTGCCCTAAGTGTGACGGTTAATATTGTAAATACTAACTGTGGAGCTGGCTTTGACATGCAAATGTTGTTAATTGATTATTACTGCTGATGAATTCATGTGTATGTGTAATCAATAAAGAAGTGTTGCAACTACAAACTGGTTGTGTTACTAGTATACAAGGTTAGAGGTGTGCAATCGCCATACCATGTAACAGTAACTTTATGTAGGGTTGTATGAAATCTGGCGAAATATTGGCGGGAGAGAGGATTTCCTAGGCATCTTTATGTGTTCACTGTGCGCTCAGAACAGCAATGTGCAATGTGACGCGATCGAAGGTCATACTAGAGACACTACCCAATACTTCTCCGCAAAGCTTCATCGGATTTTACCTGTGGTAACCATTTCGTGACTGACTGGAACTTACCTTCTGGACACCCTTCGTAGTACTGTAGCGGTGGGCAATAATGCTCACTACAACCCGATTCAAATCCTAGTGGATGAGATAATTTTCAGAAATATTTTGTTGCCGCCAAAGGGAGGAGTGGTGGCGTAAGTTTTCTGATCACCAATGTCGGGTTTACGTTCCAAAGCTCTCGTCAATATCTTTTGTGAGTGTATGGGGATCTGACTGTTGAATGGGACGTAGTACTCGGTAACTCTCCTTGTCTGAGGTAAAATGCTGCCAGAGCCCTTCATTCTGTTTTTATTTTCATGCCATATTCATGTAAAATACACCAGATGCAACACTGAACCCCACACGTATTCCCTCAGTCGTTCACGTAATGCACTTACACACTTGAATCTTGGTGTAAATGGGTGAAAAACAAAGGCAAGTCATATCAGTTGGTACTTGTTAAAGATATCAGAGCAGAGTTACCACATTGCTACCTTACCTGGGTTTGACTTTGACTTGGACACTCCCCCCCTCCCCCCTTCCGTCCACCACCAACCTCCAGCCACTTTCAAGTAATTTCACTGTCGTCACAGTATGCTCAGATAAATAAATATCTTCGTCTCCTATCCCTATATCAACTACAATAACTTACCACCGCACTAATCTTCTTCCACTGCTCTGCAGATCACTGGGTTCGTTGTCTGGATCAGTAGTTTTTGACCAGTAGTAAGGCCAAAAAACTGGAATCCTACCGTCCTCTTACGTAGGTTTTAATTTTTTAAATTTAATGTTGGTCATGATAAATTGATACCCGTTAGTTCAGTGCGCTTTACAGTCAGAAAACACATCTCTTAGACACAAGGTATTTCCACATATGTTCCGTTAGAGACATTGATAATACCACACACAGCTTGCTCACCAGAAGCTCCGACGACTTTTGGCAATATATTGTATGCTATGCTGAACGAGTGACAGATGTAATGGCGCGGGGCGCATTTGGATACTTAAAAGTACAACATGGGTACTCAGACTTACATGTTATATGTTATCTGTTTAGGGATAGCGGATCAAGTACAATATTACGTCTGTTATTGTCTATTAATTTATGTATTGTTGAGGTGGATATTCGATATCTTCCTCGCACTTGACAGCAACAATTCGTAGCTCCAAATGAACTCGATTATGTTATTTTAAGTACTCCTATTAAGTATTAGCATTGTGATTTGATACTAATTTGAGTATTCGACTGGTATTGGGAAATCATTCTTAAAACACTTACTATGATTATGTAATTAATGAAATTATAATATGATGAATGCGTTGTATAGTAAAAATAACACAATACTGGCAACACAGTCACGGCCAAGAAGAGATTAAAGTGGCACCAGAGACCAAAGAGTACTTTCGACAATCTTAGATGCTATAATCGTAAATTAATTGGATAACGAACGTCATCTCGGTACCAATTTACGAGCGGAACATAAAGATTTTTGCAGATAATATTTATTGCGTTCCGAGAGCTGTTTAGCTCCATGCAGTGACAAAGGTATCGAATTGTGATTGTTGCAAGAAACAGGCTTTGTGCAAAGAAACTGATCTGACTGACCTCGGAACTGCTACACCTACAGTACTCTCTTCTCAAAAATTTTCCGCATATTCAGAAAAACAATATCGCAGCAGAAACTCCATCAGTAGCGGACCGTGCGCGGCACACACATTCATACCAATTGAAGTTCAACGAGCAGACTATTGTCTCCAAGCCAACAGTTACGCTCAGACACAAATACAACGCGCAGTTTAGCTACAGTTGATTGGTTCAAATGGCTCTGAGCACTATGGGACTTAACATCATAGGTCATCAGTCCCCTAGAACTTAGAACTACTTAAACCTAACTAACATACGGACATCACACACATTCATGCCCGAGGCAGGATTCGAACCTGCGACAGTAGCAGCAGCACGGTTCCGGACTGAAGCGCCTCGAACCGCACGGCCACCGCGGCCGGCAGCTACAGTTGAATTATCAGGTGTCTATGTTCCACAGCAGGTACCTAATAAATATAATCCTACACATATCTATGTTCTACAGCAGGTACCTAATAAATGTAACCCTACACATCGCATGATGCAGGAGGCAACACAAAATGTTATTAATGTTTTGACATGTAATGAATAGCACAACATAAAAAACCATTAATGACGTCGAATAATCCATAAAGCTAGTTTGGGAATAGCAACAAAATGCTTACATCGACTCGGTACCGGTTTCACAGGAGAGATGAAACACAAGTGGGTCGTTAGAAATCCAGAGCGTCAGGCCTTCTGGGAGTTGGATTTACTTTCATGAGCCATGATCGATTGTTTGAGCGTGCGGTTAAGTTACTAGTGGCAGGTGATCACCTCAACAGATTTTGGAGAATTATTGAGAGATAATGTAAGCGATGACTATTCGGATGCTTTCCATGGCGATGGTTTGTGAAATACACTAACGCAGACTCGAGCTTTTCGAATATGCCATAGCAACTGGTGTCAGACGAAAAACCCCATATTTCGCTATCGATATACACCTGAGTTAGTTTCTGTTTTATTTTCCAGCTCCCGCCAGCATCCCAGAGATATTATTAATAAATATACGTGACTGCTGAAACAAGTGAGCCCGCATCTCGTGGTCGTGCAGTAGCGTCCTCGCTTCCCACGCCCGGGTTCCCGGGTTCGATTCCCGGCGGGGTCAGGGATTTTCTCTGCCTCGTGATGGCTGGGTGTTGTGTGCTGTCCTTAGGTTAGTTAGGTGTAAGTAGTTCTAAGTTCTAGGGGACTTATGACCACAGCAGTTGAGTCCCATAGTGCTCAGAGCCATTTGAACCCATTTTGAAACAAGTGACATGTATCATAACAGCAGCGTCAGCTCATTGTTCCGAGACACTGTGGAAAAGTTCTTTCTGACATATTGGAACTGTATGGCACAACCAGATGCGAAAAAGGAATTTGGCGTTATTATTAAACTAGTTTTAAATAGAGCCACCGTGTTATGCCTCACGCACCTATTGACGTCACCTACACCTTAAGTCCTGCAGCTCTGTTCTGCCTCCGTGTTGTCTACAGGTCTAGAGCATTCCAAATAGCAGCAAAAAATAGAACAGGAGAAACTTGTTATTGAGGCAGAGCTTTGTGGCAGATTCACTTCATTAGCACATAAATCACTGTTCAACAGCCATCCCTGGATTCCTGTTTATAGTATCAGATTGCGCTCATCCGCAACGGCGAGCTTAGCAACTACAGTCATTGCAACAACAGAAATGCCCGCTAAAAGGATTAATGAAGTGTTTGGTTTAATCTTAACCACATTACAATGTATAAAGGGGGCACACGCGTGAGCCCCCTTGCAACTGAATTGTATTCGTTAACCGGTTGCGGACAGTTCCAAGAGAAAGGAAAAGTGCGTGTCCGCCAAATAGCGAGTTCCAATGTCAACCGGTGCAGTAGAGGACTACATTTAAAAAAAAAAAGGAGAAATAAAATATCCGCAGCAGTTAGTTCCACTGCTCACGTAATATTATCCACAAAGACACATTCTGCAGTATATCACAGAAAAAAAAGAAGTGCAGCCTTGTTAAAAAAATATATCGGCTCAGCCACTTGTTTATAGTGTAAAACACTAAGATTGACGCGTTTCGGAAGTCAAGCTTCCATCATCAGAACAATAAAAAGTAAAAAAAAAACCTGTTAAAATTCGTTACAATGGAACATGCACCAGGCACAATAAAATTGATAATAAAATTAAAACTTCGTGGCTACTTCCCTTGTTGCAGCCGTGTCTTCCAAGATGCATCTCCACATAGTCGTCAAAATATAAAAAACTCTAAAATGGTGTCGCCTATGGTGTTCAACATCTAACCACATGACTCTCTCCTCTGTCGTCGTAAACCGCCCGTGCGTCTTCGTTGGTACCACGCACCACGTAGCCAAACACGACACTGAAACGCGAGTGAGCTCAAGCGCAAGTAAACAAGGAAGTCACAGAGATGTCTATACAAACAGATAACGTAAACGTGTTCCAAGGACGTCATGAAATGATGGTATCCTGCCAATTGCTTAAAATGTAGTTACTAAAAGAAACCAGTGAAATGTATCACCAGTTAGCTGTTCATTCAGTGTGTTCTGATTATCCACGCTATTTATCGTAATTTCCAGTTGTTCTAGTAGGTCCACCTTTTTGCCTTTGTCCTGTCTATGTAAAATAACGAGATCCTGATCTATTCCCAACATGGGGTGTCCCGTTTCCCAAATATGCGTGGCTGCAGCTGACTTTTCGAAATTATTAAGCCGGAAAGCACCGCTATGTTCTTTGTAACGTACTTTGAAGGACCTACCAGTTTGGCCTACATAGCTTGCCTTGCTCGTGTTACACTGAATTCTATAGATCCCAGCTCTCTCATATTTATCGCTTTCCTACTGTAAATTATTTTTTAGTTTAAATCTCAGCGTATTATTGGTCTGAAAAGCGGTATCAAATTTAAAAGGTTTGAAAATGTTAGCCACTTTTTGCGAAATATCACCGAAGTATGGTATTGTGACTCTCGTAATATTATTTGCGGTATTCTTCCTTGCATTCGCGCGCTATTTCTGTGGTATTAATTTATTGAAAACGTTTTGGTGATATCCGTTAGCCCTGGCTAGTTGTTTCACGATGTTCAGCTCAGTCATTCTGTCTTCTTCATTCATACGGACTCTAAAGGCTCTATCTATCGAAGATCTAAAAGCAGAAAGTTTCTGGCTATTAGGACGGCAGGAATTATTTTGTATCAACACATCAGTTGTGGTTGGTTTCCTAGATATTTTAAAAACATACTTACCATTTTCTTTCCTAAAGCTTAGGTCGAGATATTGCTGTTCACCATTTTTCTCTTCTTCCACAGTGAATTCAGTTTTACTGTGTAACTCGTTAAATTTATTTACTATTTCTGCAACTTCTTTTTCTTGTCCTGGGGTCTATAAAATCAGTGTAACACGTGCAAGGCAAGCTATGTAGGCCAAACTGGTAGGTCCTTTAAGGTACGTTACAAAGAACATAGCGATGCTTTCCGGCTTAATAATTTCGAAAAGTCAGCTGTAGCCACGCATATTTGGGAAACGGGACACCCCATGTTGGGAATTGATCAGGATCTCGTTATTTTACATAGACAGGACAAAGGCAAAAAGCTGGATCTACTAGAACAGCTGGAAATTACGATACATAGCGTGAATAATCAGAACACACTGAATGAACTGCTAACTGGTGATACAAATAACTTTTTCAAACGTTTCACTAGTTTCTTTTAGTAACTACATTTTTAGCAATTGGCAGGATACCATCATTTCATGACGTCCTTGGAACATGTATACGTTATCTGTTTATATAGACATCTCTGTGACTTCCTTGTTTACTTGCGCTTGAGCTCACTCGAGTTTCAGTGTCGTGTTTGGCTACGTGGTGTGTCGTATCAACGAAGACGCACGGGCGGTTTACGACGATAGAGGAGAGAGCCATGTGGTTAGATGTTGAACACCATAGGCGACACCATTTTAGAGTTTTTTATATTTTGACGACTATGTGGAGATGCATCTTGGAAGTCACGGCTGCAACAAGGGAAGTAGCCACAATGTTTTAATTTTATTATCAATTTTATTGTGCCTGATGCATATTCCATTTTAGCGAATTTTAACAGGTTCTTTTACTTTTTATTATTCTGGTGATGGAAGCGTGACTTCCGAAACGCGTCAATCTTAGTGTTTTACACTATAAACAAGTGGTTGAGCCGATATATTTTTTAACATTGACATTACAACCACGACCTCACATCCAGTATGGATAAAATCAATGTGCAGTCTTGCTGCTGATCACTGCTAGAATTCTGTCGAGAGTATTATGGAAGCAGTCTCTCAAACAGTCTCTCGCTTATAAAAAATAGTAGCAACTCTTGTAGTAGGTACCTGTGAGAAAGTGTACAATTGGACTAGATTGTTCGTAAATACAAGGAATTATACGAGACTGAATGGTGAAAGAGTAATCTAAGAGACAAAAAGAAAGGAAACGACGCACCACGATGGAGCGATGCAAATTGGTGACAAATCGATATTCATACAGGTATCGACAGAAAATGCAAAATTGTAACCTTTGGCTGCGACAGATTAATGTGTGATGCTGCAGCACAATTTCACTGCGCAGCTGACAAGGATAGTAAACAGGGGCCATGTCGATACTAGGGCATGAAGTCTCTGCGAGTATCATTCTGTGTACTCAGTTGGACAGTATCTGTGCCTGGAACCTATTGACTGGATTAAAATTATCTTCAGTCACAAATTCCGCTTCGAATCAACATGAATGTCGCCCACCATACAGCCCGACAACCAGGAGTGATGGTCTGGGGTGCCTTTATGTTTCATAGCAGGATCCCTTTGGTAGTCATCCGCGGTACCATTACAGCACAGAGTTATCTGAATGCGACAAAAACCCGAAGATATCGGGTCATTTGGCGGGTTACAGTCAGGTTGGTATGGAACGGCTGTTCGGAGCACCTCCACACACGTCTTCTCAGTCATCGGGGTTTACAGTACAGCGGTACGTCGACAATATTCTACGCCCCGTTTTGTTGCCCTTCGTGGCAAACCATCCTGGGCTTACATTTCAGCAATCTAATGCCCGCCCGTACACGACGAGTGTGTCTACTGCTTGTCTCTGTACTTTCCAAACCCTACTTTGGCCAGCAAGGTCGTCGGATTAGAAAGTTAGATTAAATTAGATTAAAGTAGATTAAATTAGAAAGTGGGACTATTATGGGCAGTGCTTTCCAACCAGCTCGGGATTTTGGTGATCTAACGCCCCAGTTGGACATAATTTGGCACGATATATCTGTGGAGCACAACCTACAACTCTATCAATAAATGTCAAGCCAAGTAACTGCTAAATAAGGTCCAAACTCCAAACAGCATTTGTTCGATGAATGACAACAGCCTGGTTTCAAATGACACTACACACATAGTCCACTAGCGTAGTTGAATAGTGGGTGTGTCCGGATCAGCAACTGATCAGCACTGTTGCGAACGAGATTTCTTTCGTGAGAGGGCGGAACGGATTTTCTCAACTTCTACAACTGGGGAGTCATTACAAGGAAAAGCTGAGGCTCCGGTTGCGGCTGCAGAAGTCGCATACAAGGTGAACAGTGTACTGGTGTCAAGTGAATCAGAAAATGAACCTTCGCTCTGTCTCTTGGCTAATGTCATTGGACCTGTGCCTTTACTGTAGCCGAATTCACCGTTTCCAGCACAGTCTCCCTTCTGTTTCATCAGTTATATGTAACGGCATTTAAATGGAATGATGACGTTCAGCTTGCAGTAAGTGACCTCCTGGACACACTAACAGTGAAGTAGTATGTACTCGTATGCTGACATTGGACGGGATGTTCTGTAGGACTCTAAACACCGTCCTAACAGGTCTCTGAAGACCCAACGATACCAATCGAATACCATGTCATCCTCAGCCGATAGGCGTCACTTAATGCGGATATGGACGGGCGTATAGTCAGCACACCGCTCTCCCAGCGGTTGTCACTTTTCGTGGCCAGAGCCGCTGCTTCTCAGTCAAGAGTTCCTCAATTGGCCACACAAAGGCTGAGTGCACTCTGCTTGCCAACAGCGATCGGCGTACCCAGATGGCCACCCATCCAAGTGCTAGTCCGACAGCGCTTAACTTCGGTTATCTGACGGGAACCGTATTGCCACTACTGCAAGGCCTTTGGCCTGTAGGACACTAGGTGAGGTGAAATAAGCATGTGTGGTCCGTCATGTAGTAAGTATGTGCTGTTGATTAAAAGTCGGTGCTTCTTCCTCTAATCTAAATGGTTTTTCGCGTATTTCACTGCTGATGGTGTTAAACAGTGTATAAACGTGACACATCTTCTAGGTAATGGCTAATATCACTTGGCTGACAGGAGGAATTTCTTTACAATAGGCACGACTGACTTTTTTTGACCATAGACTCATACTTCAATGTACAATAAACGTATTTCGCTGTTCTGAAGGTGAAGGCTTCCAGTAGCCGTAATGGAAAGACATTTTTTGCAGCTCAGAGTGTTCTGTACAACGCCATATGAAATTATCTGTGCTGCAGAAGAATCACGCCACCTCTTAACATCACGCAGACACTCCATCATTGTGTTCTGCATCATTAATTTATAGGCTAATCTCCGTCGCTGTTTAATACCAATTTGTCATTTTATTCCTGTTTACTAATTCCCACAATGCACATCAACCAATTCATAACATGTTTTGCTGACTTATGCTCCATTTTTTTACACTCCTTATTTTCACATTTACAACGTATTGCAGAAACCAGGAAGCCTCTCCCCTGCCTCTTCTGTATTCCTTAGTATGTATTATCTGACAACTGTGCATATCATTCTTCCATATTACACTCTTCCGATCACATAGGACTGCTGAGTCGTTATTCCTATTCTATATCTCGTCAGAAAGGTCACAGTTCGTAGTAAATGACGGAAAATCATCGAGTAGAACAGAAGTAATATCTGGCGTTCAGCAAGGAAGTATTATAAGCCCTCTGCTGTTCTTGATCTACATAAACGATTTAGGAGACGATCTGAGTAGCACTCTTAGATTGTTTGCAGATGATACTGTAATTTACCATCTTATACAGTCATCACATCATCAAAATAAATTGTGAAACAATTTAGACAAGATATTTGTATAATATGAGAATTGACAATTGACTGTAAATAATGAAAAGTGTGAAGTCATCCACATAAGTACCAAAAGGAATCTGCTAATTATCGGCTGCACGGTAAATCACTCAAATCTAAAGGCTGTATATTCAGCTAAATACTTAGGGTCTACAATGACGAATAACTTAAGTTCGACCGATCACAAAGATAATGTGGGTAAAGCAAACCTCCGCTCTCTTCTGGAGTAATGCTGTGCAGTGTGGTATCCGCATCAGACTGGATTGACGAGGGACATCGAATAAATTCAAAAGGGCAGCTCGTTTTTTGCTATCGCGATGTACAGGAAAGAGCACCACGGATATGATACGTGAACTGAAGTGGCAATCATTAAAACAAATGCGTTTTTGTGTTGTGGCATGATCTTCTCATGAAATTTCAATCACCAACTTCGTCCTCAGAGCGTGAAAGCATTCTATTAGCGCCCACCTATATAGAGGGAAATGATCATCGTAATAAAATAAGAGAAATCAGAACTCGCACAGAAAGATTTAAGTGTTCGTGTTTACCGCGCTGCTCAAGAGTGGAACGGTAGAGAAGTGGCTTGAAGGTGGTTCGATGAACTTAATTGTTAATTGGGTATTAGTGATGTAGATGCAGATGTAGATACAGATGTAGACATTCCGATTTCTCTCATCAGATTGTGGTGTGAGCTTGATGACAGGCGTTTCTTCGATTCAATCCTGAGCTTAGTAATTTGTTCATCGTGATCGGCGTAGTAACTCCCACTCTTACGTGTCTTCCTGTTCAGAAGACGGACATCACTCACCGATACTATTATTAACCTATAGCCATCTATTACACTTCGTTAACCGATGCTAGATGTCAGTCCATTTTTCATTTAAGATCAGTGTCCTCAAAAAATCATTTTCCATGCTCCAACTTCTGGAACATTTGCATTGTTAATAAGATTTAATTTCTTTTTACTTAACTTTATTCTAAAATCATGAATATGAATTGATCTCAGTTGTA
The DNA here is from genome assembly GCF_023898315.1 of Schistocerca nitens. NCBI lineage: Eukaryota > Metazoa > Arthropoda > Insecta > Orthoptera > Acrididae > Schistocerca > Schistocerca nitens. The sequence goes on along the minus strand of NC_064615.1, from coordinate 587,196,499 downwards.
CTATTTGTTAGTGGCAAATAAAAATATGTGCCGAACCGGATTCGAACACAGATTTCCTACTTAATGCAAGCAGTCCCTGGAAATATAGACATACTTGTATGCCTGAAAGAGCATTGTAAAATGTGAATTGTAAACAATGACGGACGGATCAAGGAGGACATCAAAAGCAGACTCGCTATGGAAAAAAAGGCATTTCTGGCCAAGAGAAGTCTACTAATATCAAATACCGGCCTTAATTTGAGGAAGAAATTTCTGAGGATGTACGTCTGGAGTACAGTATCGTATGGTAGTGAAACATGGACTGTGGGAAAACCGGAACAGAAGAGAATCGAAGCATTTGAGATGTGGTGCTATAGACGAATGTTGAAAATTAGGTGGACTGATAAGGTAAGGAATGAGGAGGTTCTATACAGAATCGGAGAGGAAAGGAATATGTGGAAAACACTGATAAGGAGAAGGGACAGGATGATAGGACATCTGCTAAGACTTGAGGGAATGACTTCCATGGTACTAGAGGGAGCTGTAGAGGGCAAAAACTGTAGAGGAAGACAGAGATTGGAATAAGTCAAGCAAATAATTGAGGACGTAGGTTGCAAGTGCTACTCTGAGATGAAGAGGTTAGTACAGGAAAGGAATTCTTGGCGGGCCGCATCAAACCAGTCAGCAGAAAAAAAAAAAAAAAACATTGTACAATAAAATAATTTGCGTTATGAGTCCTTCTCGTGATCCCCTCGCCTCTTCACCCCCAAATTGACAAACACCAGTCGGGAGATCAGTTTAATTCTGGAACCTCTTGTTTCAGATAAATGCAACATTTTACTTTCACAATTTTCTAAGTTTGTTCATGCGGATAAAATCGGGACGTAGATATGTTTTCAATCATGTCAGCACGAGTTCACTATCAAAACATTTATCTTTCGCTGTAGGATAATTCTGACTATTTATGTAGCAGTTGCTCATGCATCAGGCATTTGGTTGCACCCGTTATCTTAATTGTCTTCACAATTCTGTATAAGAAGCAAGCGCAGTCACATAGTAGAAACGCAGTACACACACATAAATTTCAAGTAATGAATAAAAACACCGTATTTCAAGAGCAGATGAATAGTGTGTTGACGCCTCATGGGAAGTGGCAGAGTGAAAATCCAAAGAGTAGGAGGTCGAACCGCGACTTGTCACGGGAATTTTTATGACAAAGTGATTCTCAAGTCTATAGCTGGGAACTTCGAAGTCACACACAAGGTAGCTTTTGAAAACTGTGAGAGCAGAAACGGAAATATTGCGAGAGGTTTGAATTTGTAAAAAAAAATGGCTCTGAGCACTATGGGACTCAACTGCTGAGGTCATTAGTCCCCTAGAACTTAGAACTAGTTAAACCTAACTAACCTAAGGACATGACAAACATCCATGCCCGAGGCAGGATTCGAACCTGCGACCGTAGCGGTCTTGCGGTTCCAGACTGCAGCGCCTTTAACCGCACGGCCACTTCGGCCGGCTTGAATTTGTAAAAACACAGTTTGAGTCGTAGAGGTAACTACAGAAGAAAGTAATTAAGAATAAATTTTACTTGGACATGACATGATGAAAAAAACTACACAGAGAATACAAGGCAATTATGAACCACCTCTTGATAAAGAGTACAACAAAAGAAGTTTACGTGAACCAAAGCTAACGATAAGCTGCCTCATGGAATGCCAGTGCAAAACAATTGAAAATCGAGCAATATTTACCACTCTTACTATCTAAATCGGAACCTTCCATTTATACTTAAAAAAAATACGACACATTACCTCCAGCCTTCCTAAGTAGTAACGGGATTAGGCGACAAGACTAATGCGTTACAAAACTGGCTGGCATAATTTACCTGCAAGCTACGGGGCTGTGTTTTATTACTTGAATTTTGAATTCATTCTTATTAATTGTGTTTCCTTTCCAGCCGTTCTCTATTCTGGGAATATGACATCGAAATGTTGCGGACATTTTTCACTCAGTGAACGAGTGGACCGTATAAAACGCTGTCTGCTTAGATAATGTGCTTATATCGAGTGACGCTATGCTTTTTAACAATCTCGGTATACAGTAAGCCAATACTTAGTTAATATACAAGTTCATTATATGACTAACAAAACGTTTAATAAAAATTAATGTACTCTCTTACGTTAAAAAAGTCATAGCTATAGAGCAGTCGTACGGCAAGGAAAACATCACCATGAACTTCTACAAGATAACGAAACTAACAGACTGCAACTTTGATTTGTGTTCGTCAATTATTATTTAACTCTACATCTTCGTTATGCAGGCTCATCAGAACTGTTCTCGATTTAAATAAAAAAAAACAATAAAACGTGAGTTGTTATGATGACATGACGGCCTTCTCTGAAACGTAAACAGGAAATTAGCATCCCCAACAAAGCACGTAAATAGCAAATAACAGGTGTTCAGTCTATGGTTCCGTTTCTCTGACGGTTTCTTAACTTATACTGTAAAGTAATATTATTTTAAATTTGTGCTTCAAGTTACTTCGGTTACAATAAATCCGAAGTTATTTTCATAACCTTGTTACCAAAGTGGTAGAAGTTGAGAGAGATACCATAATTTTCTTCGAAGAAGGAATTAAAGAGCCAAATTGGGATTTGAAAATAAATAGAGTGATTTGATTTCATCGTTCCATCGACGACGAAGCACAAGTTCGAATGGGGGAAGGATGAGGAAGCACATCGGGCGTGTTCTTTTCACATAGCCATCCTAGCATTTGCCTCAATGGGGACTTGAATCGCCATCTTCCAGAATGAGAGTCTAGTACAATATCCACTGTTCTACAGTCTCATTTTATTTTTCTATATTTTATTCGTTTCATCTTCCTATTTTTTATTTCATTTTTATATTATTTTAATTTTAATTTTGGTATTATTTTATTTTAGGGCCTCCATCTTCCCCTTACAACCCATCTCGTTGCCCAAAATGGCCTGCATCATTGTCCGATTCTCCTGTCATTTAACCCTAGCATTACCAACGGGGGGGCCTCGTAGGCCCACTGACTCAGTTTTTCTATGTTTTATCCACAACCTTTGATATATGAACTTGAAAGCAAAGGTAATTGTTCGTTATTGAATGTACTATTGAGTCATTACAGAATTTCGGAATAAAAATGTAATTAAAATTTATTTACTTGATTTAATTCTCTGTGGGCCTTAGAAGCCCACCCGTTGGTAATAGCAAGGAAAGATTTACGAGGTTGAGTCTCTCGTTTCAAATTCTTACCATGAAACGAATTTTGACATTGTTGCCTTCAGACATATTATTATGAAGCGGACCATTGTTATTTTCAGTGTTTCTGCTGCTGTTGAACCAGCAACATGAGTAGACATCGTTTACGTGATAGTTCCATTGAAAGAGTGCTAGAAGAAGTTTTGAACGAATCAGATTTAGAGGAAAGTGAAGTGGATGATGATGTGGAAGAAATTAGAACTGATTCATCGTCTGAGAATGAAGATGAGGTTGAAGCCAATCCACCAGATGATAATAATACGGAATGTGATAAATTCATTGCAAAAAGTGGACGAGAGTATATTACGAAGCCATCTCGACAATATCGGCGTTCTGTACAAAATATAGTGCGAGAAAGAATGGGGCTAGGACAACAAGGAAGAATTGCGTCTCCGAAAGAGGCTATAGAGCTCTTTTTTACACCTCAAATTATGAATCTAATAAAACTACACTCAAATGAAGAGGCTTCTCGACTAGGTATTCAGCACACAGATGAAGATGAGTTATTTTGTTATATAGGACTCTTGCTAATCATGGGTTCAAATCATGACAATAAGATACCTGTCCAAGATTTATGGTCTTTGCTTCAGGGCCGACAAGTGTACTATGGATCAATGAGTCGGACCCGATTTTTCGAATTGACTAAAATATTGAGGTTTGATGATAAGAACACAAGAGAAATTCGTCGCCAGACTGACAAGTTTGCTCCAATGAGGGAAATTTTTGAAAGCTTCAATTCTTCACTTCCATTGTATTTCATTCCTGGTCTACATACAACAGTGGATGAGATGTTGTCTTTGTTCCGTGGTCGCTGTCCATTCAAGGTGTTTCTAAAAGAAAAACCTGGAAAATACGGCATTCTAATTCGAATGCTGTCTGATTCTGAGACTAGATATGTGATCAGCATGGACATCTATACAGGCAAGTCAGGAAATACACAGCATTCAAATGGACCGATGGAAATTGTAAAGAGACTAATAAAACCTATTGAAAAATCAGGCCGTAATGTGACCACAGATCGGTACTATACTTCAGTGGAGCTTGCTGAGACTCTATGGAATGATTTTCACCTCACACTTGTTGGCACCCTACAGTCTAACAGACGACACATACTTGAAGAGCTGAAGACTACAACTGGCCGCAGTTTACACTCTTCCATCTTTGCTTATTCTGACCCTCAGACACAGAGGCCACCAGTTACTCTTGCATCAACGCTAGTCCGCGAGAAGCCAAAACGACTGCTGTTGATGCTTTCAACTTATCACTCAGAAGGGGTGTTGAATGAAGACTCAAAAAAGACTAACATAAATCTTTTTTATAATTCTACAAAGGGAGGCGTGGACACCATAGACCAGATGGCAAGACACTACAGCACAAAGAGAGGAACAAGAAGATGGCCTTTGTCCCTCTTCTACACACTCATTGACATAGCAGCAATAAATGCATATTTACTCTTCCTCCTCAACTTTCCGAATTGGAAAAAGAATTTGCTAAACCGCAGAAGAGTTTTTATCACTAACTTAGGTCTCGAACTAATAAGATCTCAAGTAGATAAACGGGCACAAAATTTGTATGGACTTCAGAAGCCAGTAATAATGGCAATGGAAAGCATCACACAACGGAAGCTCAGCTGCTCTGTAGAACCATCATCCTCAACAGCAGAACCAGGAACACGTGGACGGTGCCACCTATGCTGCCAAGAAGCTGCATCTAAAAAGATCAAGTACAACAAGCTGGGAAAGTCAACTGTTACCTGCTCTCAGTGCCACAAACACGTCTGTGGGAAACACTGCAGGAAGACAGTGTTGTGTGAAAAATGCGTTGCAGAATGAGACAGTAAATTTTGTTTGCTTCATGTAGTGTATCGAATTAAAACAGTCGTTTTTATAAGAAAACACTATTTTGAAACATTATTGCAAAAAATATATAAACTGAATCTCGTGATTTGTTCATTTTATTCCTATTATAATAACATCTTTTATTATCCAGTATACAAAAACAATGTCTAAGCATTTTGAATTGTTATTAGGGGTATCAGAAGTAAATAAACTTGATTTATGATAAAATAAATTGTGGTATTCTTTATGGGCCTTTGAGGCCCCCCCGTTGGTATTACATGTAACAAAAAATACGTTGGTAATGCTAGGGTTAAGCAACGAAAACATAGACGATAAATTTTTCGGTGTATGTGACCGCTTTCTCAATGAGTAAAAATTCTCCGACGTTTCGGCCTTTCTCGGGGTGTTTGACCGCAGAAGCCTACGCTTACAACTATAAACACACTATTTGTCTACGATCTTCATTGTTAATCCAGATAATTTGTTGAAAAGTAAATCCGTTATCTAAACGGAAGTTTTTCCATCAGTGTCAATGAGAGTCCTTGTCGCCTTGGCTTGAGGGTGCTGAAATCAAAGAAATTTTCTGTTAAACTGAAATAGACTGACACATAACTTAATAAGCCGAACTGATGGTTATTTTGCACTCCTACTGCTGCTTCAGTCACGGATTTGTCAGACCAACAACAAAATACAGAGGAAAAATGTTAAACTGTCACATCCTGTTTTGTAGTTTGTAGGACGGAGGAAGGGAGATTCGGTTTAAGGAAGAGTATGGAGATGGGACGATTAGTTGGTCGTGGTTAAGAAGTGGACATCAAATGCGGATAAAATTATAAAAGATAAATTAGTATCTTAACGGTGCGCTTCCGGGTGTTCTACCGAGTTGTTGTTTCAATTTTATGTACGATGATTCGACAACCGACCCAATCGTATTCTTCAGGTGTTGTAGTCGTCGAAATGTTGTGTATAAAATGGAAACATAGTTCGATAGAATATCCCGAAGTACACCATTAATAAATAACGTCAAGATAACCTAATAGATCACATGTTAGCATCTCGTCTGCACGCATTTCATCAGGTTTCAATGCCGAGATGTGCATTCGACGGAGTACAGTAGACCAAGTGTCCAGCCAGACAAACGTAGTTGTAATGTTTGGCAGGCGGAAAGTCTTCACAGAGTGACTGGAACAAATGTGATGTCGTGATTGCATGAGGCGCCGTCCTGACGGTGAGACCCAACTTCTTCACGATCAGTTCGCGAATCAGTTCCGTCCCGACACTATGAATCGATGTTCGTTGGTATGGGGAATTTGACAATAAATGTAGGGCGAGCTCTCTACCAATTTTCTTCGGTGCAAATGAGCGGAAGTAGGTATCATTCGAGCTGCGGGAACTTGGTATCTAGAAGGTACGGGGTTGGCGAAAGACAACAAAGCAAAGTATCCTTCCTGAATCACTTGGAGGTATTTTGAAACGTCCCCTTAGAAAAATTATACATGACTGTGCTTAAACTGACACACAATATTTTTAGCGCAACGCAATCTGACTTTCAAAAATCCCTACAAAAGAATGGCCCTGACTAACATTAACCTATACCTTTCACAAATCACTTACCTCACAAAAATCTTCGTTACTCCAACTACTGCAATACAGCGAGCGCCCTACTGCCAGCTAAATAAAAGATTCAAACTACGGAAGGCACTAACTACTGGTAGGCATAGTTAGCAAATGAAAGATTTTAATAGAGAACAAACAATGTATTTACCTTAATAGTGTTGTAAAATCATAATATACATAGCAGTTCATGACATCCAGTCTTACAAATTTCAAAACTCTGCCATTTCTCTCCCCACATCCACCACTGCTGGCGGCTCACCTCCAACTGCGCAACGCTACGCGCTGTTAACAGCCAACTGCCCAACACTACAATGGCAGACAACAATACAAACTAGCCACAGACTGCACACAGCACAGCCAGTGATTTTCATACAGAGCGCTACGTGGCGTTACCAATATAAAAACCTAAACAGCCTACTTACAGTATGAAGTACTCCTTCGCGTAGTTGCTTCCAGGCCTGATAGGAGATGGTAACGTATTTTGGTATTGTTTTAGTAGCTGTCCCGGACAGCGATGGATCGATATCCTGGTGGAAGGATTTATAGAGGGATTTGCTTAGATTGTTGTCAGCATCATTCACAATCTTGTACGCCCTTTTGAAGAGAATAATTGTGCAATGGGTTCCTGAAATTTTATGTTCAATTTCACCTAACTCGTTCAGTATAGCGTCGGCTTTGGAATGAACTTTTATCATGTTTTATTATCAGACGTACCAAGATGGGGTTTGCCGTTCGATCCCATTGGGGTGGACAATACTGCTGCTATGTTCTGTAGTCGCCTGATAATGTATGGGTCGACGAAGAAGACTTTTATCGAGGCGACTGAGGTATCGCATACTTCGACTATGTCAGGTTGCAGATATTTTGCACTTTAACGCACCAGTTGAACTTTATCATACCGTTTGCACAAGCAGTAAAGAATGTCCTTACATGCTTTCGGATGTCTAGTCGATGCATCCAGTGGTGTGCAGATGTCGGACTATAGGTAAGATGGCAGATTTGCATATATCCAAAGGTGCACCTCAGTATTGTAAACAGTTTTCTAGAATTTGTTGAGTGAGCTGTGTGTCTCTGTCATCTCGGGCTATCAAGATCGCATCATTTGCGTCCGCCCAGAAGATTGTTTTCAGCTCCTGCAGATTGACACCTAAGAAAGCTGGAGTTAGTGGAGACCACGTGGCGAAAGTGAACAACTAACGGATAAAAGCCAACCCTTTCACAGTCCTCTTTGAAAAAGATTTGTCTTAGTGAGCATTTTATTTATTTTTAATCTTTAGGATGTGCCACTTGTACGTAAAACGAGGACTTCAGTAAACATAGAGTGAAAACTGAGAGCAGACGTTGTGTACAATAGGTAACAATGATATATTCGGCCATACACTCTTTATGGTTCTGCAAATGTGATGGCGGTTGATGTGTGTGGCTGCCAGGTCATGTATACAGGGAAAGGGTAAAATTTTAAGACAACCTACTTAATAATATGTTGGTCCACCTATGGAGTGCAACACAACAGTGATTCAGCTTGGCACGGTTTCGACACGTCCTTGATAGGTATCTGGAGGTGTGTGGCAGCACATGCCTAAGTACAGGTCATGCAGTTCCCTAAATTACGGTCCAACGGTTTGTACCGCAGATCAGGCTCCCGATAGCGTCCCAGATGTGTTCCTTGCGGCTTACATCAGGCGAATTTGATGGCCGACATCAAACTGAGCACACTATCACGTTCCCCAAACTACTGTACCATGATTCTGGCCTAGCGACTCAGACAGTTAATATACTGAAAGATCGAACAGTCCACGGGTGTATTGCCGCCTCGTAGCGTCCAGCTGCCCTCGGGGCGCACGGCCGACTCATATCCCCTCTCTCACGCAAGCCGTTTTTACGCGGTCCGCTCTCGAACTCGCGTGTCGGCGGCCGGTGAAGCGATGACGTCCGCCCCTGCGGTCAGCGGCGCCCGACGGGGCGCCCCGGTTGCGGAAGAGTGGGAGTAGTTACTCCGTCCATCCTGCCGTCAGAAGGTTTCCGCTGCTGTATCTCTTCTTAATTTAGACCCAGCTCTCGTTCCCTACCTTGTTTATATACACAGTTCAGATCGATGAGAACGCCTCTAGTGCGTATTACGACGGTCTTTCTAACGACGCTGTCCCAGTACTTCGAAATTTGTGGCTAAAAATCTGGTACTTTCGTACACCATGGCGTCAGTTTCGGACGAACAGTGTTCTGCGACCGTTGACTTGTTGAAACACGCTGGTAGTGTGTGCCGCTGGTGTTTTCGGCAACGATCTTAGATGGTGCACACTGTTTGTCCAATATATGTCCTGCCACGTTGGTAAGGAATCTGATACGCCCTGCCCTATCGTAAACAGAGGTTAGCTTTGGCGCCCGGCAATGACGCCATGACGTCCATGCTTTATTGGGCGAGCAGAAGACTGTTCTTACTATTGAATACTGCGTAGTCGTCAAAGATGGGGTGTCTAGGAAGCCTGCTCTCTCGGATCATTAGACAAAAATTCAAGCATATCGTATTAATAAGTTTTATTACAAATAATAAATGACAATATTTAACTTTGAGAAATGCAGATGTGTCGCAAGCAAAGGGCGACGTACGAAATAAACAAGCTCTTCAGTACAAAAATTCCACGTTTGAGCTACATAGGATGTACTAACAAAGTAATGAGCCTCGACTCTTTTATTCAGGTCGGTAGTCTTGAAACTCCTCTAGAACTAGGCCGCGGCCAGTCGGGTGCGGCGCTTATGTTCTCTTTGCATTGAGGCTGACGTCTTCTTCACATCCTTCTCTGCTCTCTCGTTCCCGACTGGCGTGCCTGCACTTGACCTTACGCCATAACATTTAATTATTGTCCGGTATTCGCCTGGTTTTCACAATAGCACCCAGCTGTGCGGTGAAAGGGCAATATCTGATTCTTTCTGCATCGGCTGTACTGTATTGGAATGGCACAGAGCGCTCCTGTTCTGCCATTCCGAGTAACAGTTTATTCGGAACACAGTTCCGCGGTATTCCAATTCCTAGGGAAGACTCTCCACATCTGACATGGTGCACACCCTGTGTACTAGACATTTTATTAGTCCATTGCTCTGCTCAGCCTGTTTGCATGTGCATTTCAGACTGCGTTTTCTTTTCATACACACCGTGGCCTAGAGTGCGATCAGCTCTTCTCCTGACCATGCCGTGAAGGAATGGTAGTCCTGATTGTACCCCGATCTCGATACTGAATTTGAAGTTGAGATGTGCGAGGAAGTCATTGAGTTTATCCCATCCATGGAGCCAGATGACGAGTGTGTCGTGCACGTAACGGTAAAAGCAACTGCGTTTCCATGTGGATGACTTCATGGTTTCTTCCTCGAAGTGTGCAGAAGTTAGCAGAACCATAAAGAGTGTATGGCCGAATATATCATTGTTACCTATTGTACACAACGTACTAGACCTCCATAAACGTCTCAGTTTAGTCGGTAAATCCGTAGATAAGGGGCGTAAAGTAGAACTGGCCACGCTTTTACGATAAGGAAGCCAGTCTGCCCTCGAACTGACTCAGTGAGCTGCCACGTAGGAACTCCTCCTAGCTGTTATGGGGAGGTGGTGTCTTAGTTTTATATCCTCTTGCAGAGCCGTAGCAGCGACGTTGGATTCTGAAAGTGCAATACTGCGGTCTATATTTTAAATAGTTAAAAGGGGAGAAATTTTATTGGTGCAAATAATTTTTACACAGGATGCCATTATGGTGCATTTATCTAAGAAACACCGTAAAATAAACTTGTTCACACAGATTATAAACTAACTATTAACGGCACGAAAACATGGTCTACTGCATGACTAGATCGAAAGGCATCCCATCGACGACTGCCGACTGTGGCGCACAGTCTTGAGCGTGCGATCGGTATAGTTCGTATAAGAGCGTACATCTTTGTTTGTGACTAAGTTATTCATTTATTTATTAATATCAACATTTCCTGGCATTGTAAAATTACTGAAAGATATTATTTACGACCCGAAGGCTGATGATATCTTATAACAAAAAAAAAAAAAAAATGGTTCAAATGGCTCTGAGCACTATGGGACTTAACTGCTGCGGTCATCAGTCCCCTAGAACTTAGAACTACTTAAACCTAACTAACCTAAGGACATCACACACAGCCATGCCCGAGGCAGGATTCGAACCTGCGACCGTAGCGGTCGCGCGGTTCCAGACTGTAGCGCCTAGCACCGCTCGGCCACTCCGGCCGGCTTATAACAAAGGGCAACTTGTGTTAGGAAATATTTATTAATAACAACTACTTAATTCGCATCAGAATAAATGTACTTTCCCTATGCATCTCTTTGCTGACGTCAGGAACGATTTCCGCACCGGCACCTCGTCCCACTCGCGTTGAAAGCGCCAGGTGGCCAAATGCCTCTGCAAGTCAGCGTGGGAAACTACCTCTTGCTCCTTACTCCGTACTTACTGCAACGCCGATGCACTCTCTCCACGTACGTGATACAACAAAACTGGAAATAAAGTGAAATGCGCTGTTATCTGAAAATAAGGGGTACCTTACAAGTGCTACATATACAAATTCTCAACTAATCTGCCCATTGCGATTCCCATTCTTTGTTCGTAGCATTCCCAATTAAGTAAAAATTAGCGGAATGTCGAGACACACCGGGAAAAGTCGGTCAGTGTGTTCAAGTGATCTCGAAGAGGTACCGTTGAGAAAAGCAGAACGATGTCAAAGCTCTCCAGGATATCTGTATTTGTTCAGGCGTTTCGCAAATTATACAGACACAAATTCCCGACATAAGGACTAAGTATGATTTTCAGGTATTTTTCCAGAAAATACGCAGAAGCCTTAGTGTTGATGACAATGGATCGTCAAGGGAGCTCATCTTTGTGGGCCTTAGGGAGTCCATGAAGTCTTGTCGATGCAGCGTATTGTGATAATAGTTTCCTGATCACCTCCTCTGGCAAATCCGAGTCCTCAAGAGCGCTGGCTCTGTTCTCCACGTTCTTGGTGGTGTTAGCATTGATCCTCATGTGATGATCGTCATCTAGTAGGCTCTACGTCATCTCACAAATACTTTATGGGAGAGAGATTAACAATAGTGTGGGATTTATCAGCACGTAATCACAGCAATCTCAGGTCCTAAATGGGAGCTCTCCCTCTGCTGGCAGTGCTTGACTCGGTAGGCCTAATTATCGTCAGAGCACTAGAAGTTTCACGACGTACTTCGTCAGCTGTTTCAGGAGGCAGTTGAGCCGTGACCTGTTCTAGTGAGCTGATGATGTTTGCGACTGGTGTGAACTCAGGGGTAGGAGTAAAGTTAAGACCACACCCAGTACTGAGACGGCATCGCCAATCAGCTGCAAGTCAGTCAGATTGATGACAGTCTTGCAGGGGGTTTCCAGTGATGATTTATCTGCGAGATGTAAAAATTTTGATGATTGACTCCTGTAGGCTTCGTATGCGTGGGATCGGCTGCCACCCAGGTAACACTATCAGTCCAGTCTCACATCCAGGAATTAAAACTGTTGGCTAAATGTAAATGTATTTTATTTACTTCGTGACAGTTGTTCTCAAGGTTCCGGAGGGTAATCCTCTCACATACCAAGGCATAACTGGCACGCTTCTTGGTTGTTCTGGCTGCCCCCGAAACGATCTGATCTGTCACTTACGTAAAGAATGGAACAACTTCCTAGGCACAAGACCTCGTCAGAACTGGAAGAATACTCAGCAAATGACATCTTCAGTGACGCAGCTTGTCGAACATCTTCTTGCTGCGATGCGTCCCCTCCCCGTTCCTATGTCGTTTGTGGTGGAGCTTCTGTTACCGTCTTCAAGAGGCCTGTCTGTTTTTCGGTAGAGTACCCTACAAGTTGCATTATGTGCAGCTGTCAGTCCCGTTTTTAAAGCAAACTGTTGCTGTATTGTGCGATGCGAGTCTTCAGTTTCTCCTGGCGTATTTGTTGATTGATTAGTCCACGAGTATACTGGAAATTCGTAAAGTCCAACAGCCGCAATATTTCGTTGATCAGACATGTCGAAGTCGTCAGGTGCGTTGACGAACTGACCTCCTGGGAGTGCATGGCTAGCTTTTATCCCCTCCCCCTACAAGCCGTTCTATAGGAGGCCTACGCCTGATGGCGTGAGTCAGCGATAATGGAAGAGATCACATTTACTTCAGTGAATCAATCCACATGGGGTGGGGGTGAGGGAAGGGGGGAGGATATAACTCGGCCGTGCACACCACCGAGGTCAGTTCGTGAGCACACCTGACGATGGGGACATCAACGATATATTGTGCCTGTTGGACCCGATGAACCGACAGTAGACTTGTGGGCTGATCGATAAACAGATATACCAGGAGAAACTGAAGAATCTCCTGCTGAAAGATGCCATCGAAGTCGGTGAGGACATAAAGCTTGAAGAGATCCAGTTGAACTGCAGTAATTTTGAGATGAACATTCTATTACTACCACAGGCCCCAAAAAAGACCAAATGAATGTAATAGCATTAAAACTGACCCTAGTGACCTGCGTCCGAAGCCATTCACCTGAAAGACAGGGTATTTGGACCCGAGCATTCACCTGGCGTAGCGGGAATAATATTCATCGGACCAGGCCACACGTTTCCATTGATCATTCGTAAATGACGACATCATTGGGTCATCATGATAGCAATCAGGGGTCGTCTGTTGTGGAGCCTCCAGTTCAAAAGTGTGCGCTGAACATCGTGCTCTGAAGCACATGTGCCGGCATCAGCACTGTACTCTGTCATCATGTCTGCCACAGATCGCCGTCTATCCTGCCTCTCAGGGCCGTCAAACCTCTGAGCACCGCGAATTGTGTGTTGAGGTGTCGACATCCGACACTTTGCCGTATACTCGTCATTTCATTTACCTTCAGTCACACGAACAGCAGACCAGCCGCAGTGACTCTGATATGCTCGTCCCCAAGCACTGGGCCATAATAATGCACCCTTTCAAAAGTCGCTCACGTCAGTGAATTTTTCCATTTGCGGCCTGCATCGTTGCTAGAATGATTTGCGGTTAGTCTTTATTCCATACTTTCCTTACCTCGTTACGTGCCCACAACGCCACCATGCTGCATTAAATATCGCGGTGAGCAGTGGTCATAACGTTTCTGGCTCGTCTGTGTATTGATCGTACGTCTGAACTGTCGGCGTTTAACGGACCCCTACCCTTTTACGTCTGCCGCCTGTTGACACAGTACACAGCAGGTTTCCCCAAAGGTGAAGCAAGAATCATTGGCTCATGCTGGAAAAGGTTACAGCCTTTTGTCAAGAGCGCATGTAGCAATTTGAAGTCAAACAACGTAATTGGCCTCAGGGCTTCTATGGCTGCGTCGTTCGGTATTTTGGAAGTGAGTACTCTTACACGCAGAGATAATCCGCTGGTTTAACCCTCCCACTCGCCTCAGAGCCAGGGCGCCACGATCATTGTCTAGGGACAATGCTGCAAATTGTGAGATTAGTTGAAAATCCATCTGCAAAGTTGGTCTTCTCAATCTTCCCTGCCAGTCGTTGGAATGACCCAAGTGTGATTTCGGAGGCCAGACCCATCGTTTGTTCAGAACGAGATTTCTGTGAATACAACAAAAAAACCTGGGATAAATTTTACCAATTTTCCGAAGCTTTTTTGAGGTTATAGTCGCAAATAAACTCTAAAATAGCGTTTATTTACTATTAATACCAATAATGTACCCTCCTTTTGAAAGGAAAAGCTAGATGTAACACTATATATTACTTATAATAAGTGTTCCGTAACAATATAACAAAAGCTGACTTTCTACTAAATGCATTATGCGCAACACTTGTAATTTGAAAATTCTCAAATATATAATTCGTAAGCATTCTAAAATTCTCATAAATATACTTGTTGTTTATGGAATTATGCAATGATATTACAGAATGATCGTTTTTGAGCGAGTATGCTGTTGCCAAAAGTTTCTAAAAGCATAAACTAAGTTTACAATTCACGGTATAGTAAGAGTCTTCTGCAGCACTCACAAACGTTCGAAAATAGACTATAAATCAGGATACACACGAGTACTGACACAATGAGAGGTTATTCGAAAACTACGCAAACAGTAAAACGTCAGAGTCTAGAACTTCGAATCGGCACACGTTCTGGCACATGCGGTTTCACGCAAAGAGAAATTCAAAAGTCTGCGTATACCTGTAAATAAAAATGCGAACTGCACTGATCTTTTGCTTAGCTTATTTTGTGCCATCTTCTAGACTGAAGTGCCGAAGTTTATCACAGTCAAAATTGCGAAAAACGTAGAGCACCAAAAAAGCACATCTTCTGCATGGGTCTGCTATCACTGTCTACAATCTTCACTTAAGTGGACGCGTTTGACTTTCGAATAATGCTTAGTCATCTACATTCTCGTGCGGAATGCTTCTTCAAATTGGAATAGAAATTAGCCTTCCTTTGTAATCAGTTCAGAAGCGCATGTCCCAGTGGATAGTTATATCCAGTTGCACTTAAGTAATTCATGAGCAATATTGGCATTCGTGCCCTTTCTCATTCAGTTATATGTGAGCAAACCGATTTGGCAAAATTATTTTTTATGAATACTGTAAAACCTTTGTATATTGTTCCCCTCTGTGTAATACCAGATAATGCTTATAATCGCCTTTCTAAATACGATTGTTTCGTATCTCATATAACGACCATTAGAGTGTTTTTACACAAGTATTCACATTCGTTTGGTTACTATGTAGAAACTCCTTTTTTTGTTCTTGAAAACACTTGTCTTTGCGCCTTCACGACCAATACTGGACATATCCTAACTCCATCTCCTGTTTAACGGCTCTGTTTAAACTAACAATGTACTCATTTAGTAGCGTCACACGTTTTCCTCGTGTTTTATGTAGTGTCTCTGATCTGGTAAGTATTTGTGTCGCCGTTTCCTGAAGAATGCAGTTGCACCGGAAGCTCGATTTTTAGATTAGTTCTGTTACCAATTCCTTGAATATCACAAGAGTTCAAAAGTTAATATTTTGGGAGCGTGATCTCAGGTTTCATCGTCAGTTAAGACCTCACAGTTGGCATATACATGTATACTGTATGCGTCTTTGCCTGTAAGGAGAACCTCTTTACACTGGTAATCATGAGCATTCAAATTATAGTTTCAAGACAACTACTTGCTTACAAGATGAAGATGTTGATGCAGCAGTTTCCCCCTGAAACCCTTCATCCTTAATCCAGTAACCGTGGTGTCATATTTATTAAGACAGTCGATTCGTTCACGGGGAACTTGATCTTTACACACTCAACAGCCCATCTTGACATTGATTTTAGTTAGTTTTCTTTAAACCCTGCTGCTGAATGAGGGGTTGATGAGTTAGTCAAATAATGTCCTTATCGCCCTCTTCCTTCCCTCTTCCCACTAGCCAATCCAAAAACTATTATTCTAAGTCGCTCCTCGCGTTGACTTGATATTCTCAACCATTCCTTCTTCAGAATAGTAGTTTCTGTTGGAAAGTTCGCACTGACATCCAGCTTGTATTACCCAAACGAGTGTCTCTCATATGGTTTGTGAGCATATAATAGACAGAGCAGTTTTTAAATGAAAGCAATGCTATTATTATTCCTGCTATACTGTTAGATTACGTGCAGCCCACATTTGGAAGGATTACTGGTTCTGTTGGCAGCACACAAGGAAGACCGATGCTGTGGTTGTTACATCAGACTCACGTTACACGTAACCATTGTTTTCGATAAACTGCTGCTCTGTGGTAGCTGCACAAGAAAAACTTCTTCTGCTTACAAACGTGACATTCTAGGCGCGTGAGAGTCATTCTAGTAAGGGAGATGAAGCTTTATATAACAAGGCTGAAGGACATTGAAGGTCTTCATCATTGCATCATATCAGTTACAAATGCCGTGACTAAAGCTGTGTTGTAAAACTATATAGCAACATAACCGGCCTTCCTCTTTACGAGCAACTGCTAGATATCTAACAGAAAAAAGCATACCTACTGAGATGTTTTCCTTTCACTTAAAATTTCGGCACATTCACTAGTCAGTCTTTCATACAACGGCTAGAATAGTAGTTGAAAGTATTCCATGAGGTTTAGAAATCTACAGCATGTGCTTGTCAATTTACCGAATCGCATATGCAACTCCACTCTAAACAAACCAAATACGACGTAAAGTCGAAAGTAAATAGTGAAATTTTAAATTTTCGATGAAATAATTTAGGCATGATGTGGTGACCAGCCTCGCTAAATAGCTAATAGATCACGAAAAATCAGTCGATCCCAATTGTAGCCTACCTTACACGCAATACAGGTAAGGTAATATAACAAGTAAACATGCACAACTGACGCATAAAGAGTTAATTACGAAGCTTCCTATTGTTAATGCAGAAGTACCTGCCGCAAACAGGAATGAAGTCGCACAGTTAGGAATTGAAAATACTGTTGTACGTAAACTCAAAAATATTAAAATATTATGCGCTATTAAGAAGCGGTCGGATGAATTTATTAGAAAGACCCAACATTTCATCACCACCTAAGGAAAGGATCCTCAAGAAGGATTGTGGTTAGCCAGGATATGTATCGGATCTTCATAGCAACCACAACCGCCCATGGAGATACCCTCCCCAGATGGTGGTGACATATTGGATGTTTGCGAGAAACCGACCACGGCATAATATACTGAAATATACTGGTGAGCCAAAGCATTACCACAATACCCACCAAGAGACTGAAAGCCACCTGGTAGCGTTGCGGATGTGTGACTCAGTGAGAAAAGTACGCTGCCGTCAAATGTTTCGATCACCTATCATGACTATGGAGTTGTAGTTAAAGCAAGGATTTCGTTTTGAATGTTACGTCATTCCCGTTTTGCTAGTGAAAATAGTACAGTCATGTAAGGAATAAGCGTGTCTGTTGTGTTTAACTGGATTTTCGCACAGAGGGATGCTGACAGGTATCCACAACAACACTGACGTACCTTTACCTAAGACGGTTCCATTCGAATAGTCCTCATTCCTTCAGCTCTCTGTGTAGCAATCAGTTCGCGTTAGTTTACAGTACGTTGTTTGCACCTAACAGTGTGTTTGTATATCTGATCAGGTTCATACACATTACCTCCTAATGGGGCAGCAGCAGGAGACTGGAACTAAAAAACTTGCTACAGTTGTAGCTAACCATCTGGGAAGCTATTCCAAAAGGACAGTAGCAACAAATGTTGGCGCTGCCCAATATAATGTAGTGTACACACTCTAGCGGGTCGGTCGAAGTGGTGTCAATGTAAGCGTTTCGCGATGTGCAAGACTCCGAGTGTCATCATAAAAGGAGATCCGTTTAAATGTGTACAGAGTAAACGTCAGAGGACTCGTACTGCACTCGAAATTCGCGAGGAAGTAAGCAGTATGCGAGCAGCTCCAATCTCTGTCTCAGTAGTACAACGCTGTCTTCGTGGACAAGGTTTAAAGGGATGCATAGAGGCCAAAAGACCATTATTACGCAAACGAAACTAGGCGAACAATTGCAATGGACACAGCAACGTTAAAACTGGAGTGTGCAGCAATTCACAACAGTGTGGTTCAGTCTAGCAAGTGACTTGCTGGTGGTGGGTTTGCTCTGCAGCACTAGAATGATCCTAAGCATGCTTGTAAACTGCACAGAGAGTATATCAATTGACGAGAGAAATGTGGTTAACTAAAGAGTATGATGTAGCCAAGAGAGTCACCCGAATTAAATCTCGTTGAACTCTTACAAGATTAAGTTGACAGGGAGCTTAGAAAACTGAATTCATCTAACGTTGATGATTTACGGACTTGTTGGACTGCAATATACAGGGTGTTACAAAAAGGTACGGCCAAACTTTCAGGAAATATTCCTCACACACAAAGGAATAAAATATGTTATGTGGACATGTGTCCGGAAACGCTTACTTTCCATGTTAGAGCTCATTTTATTACTTCTCTTCAAATCACATTAATCATGGACTGGAAACACACAGCAACAGAACGTACCAGCGTGACTTCAAACACTTTGTTACAGGAAATGTTCAAAATGTCCTCCGTTAGCGAGGATACATGCATCCACCCTCCGTCGCATGGGATCCCTGATGCGCTGATGCAGCCCTGGAGAATGGCGTATTGTATCACAGCCGTCCACAATACGAGCACGAAGAGTCTCTACATTTGGTACCGGGGTTGCGTATACAAGAGCTTTCAAATGCCCCCATAAATGAAAGTCAAGAGGGTTGAGGCCAGGAGAGCGTGGAGGCCATGGAATTGGTCCGCCTCTACCAATCCATCGGTCACCGAATCTGTTGTTGAGGAGCGTACGAACACTTCGACTGAAATGTGCAAGAGCTCCATCGTGCATGAACCACATGTTGTGTCGTACTTGTAAAGGCACATGTTCTAGCAGCACAGGTAGAGTATCCCGTATGAAATCATGGCGGTGAATCGAGGAAGTACAGTACATACTGACGAAACTGAAATGAGCTCTAACATGGAAATTAAGCGTTTCCGGACACATGTCCACATAACATCTTTTCTTTATTTGTGATTGAGGAATGTTTCCTGAAAGTTTGGCCGTGCCTTTTTGTAACACCCTGTATACAAAAACACCACGAAATGTTGTCTCCAGAAAGCCAAGAATTTGTGCGGCTGTCCTGAGGGCTGGATACATTGAAGAGGCTAAAATCTAAACCATATTGTACTGAAATTACTGATAGAGACAGAAAATATTTATTTTGTTGATTTATTTAGTTTGCACATTGAAATAAAGTATATAGTCTTCATTATTGGTGACACAGAACTTTTCACCAGTAAAGCGGAACAGAGACGAATGGAGACACACTCTAGGGACGATATGGTCCAAAAATGGGGAAATTCACGTACATACGCGATTTTGACAAAGTACAGATAAGTCAGGCTCGGGGGAACGAGCATCTGGGAAACGGCGAAGCTATACGGTTGTTTATGTGTTATTTTTGTGAGGTGAGGATGCTTGGAAAATGATGGAGGACGATGAAACCGCGAGTAGACGACAAGTTGCAGTGCGCCCACGTGTCATCATAGAACATGGAGACCGGAGGCTTCCGCAATCTCTAAAACAGGGTGTATGACAGTCTGTGGCAGATCTGACGAGAGAGCGCAATTCTAGTGCAGGCACAAGTGTTTGCAGGCATACAGTCTAACACACGATGTTCAACATGAAGTTCCACAGCAGAGTAACCCTACGTATTCCCATGTTGACTCAATGGCATAGTCAGTTGTGATTGCATTGGGCACGCAATCCTCGAGACTAGACTGTGGATCGGTGTCAACGTGTAGCCTGGTCGGATGAATCATCCTTGTTGTTACTCCAGGTCGACGGTAGTGTCCGAATATACCGCCATCACGGTGCTATCAACATGGACGCAAAGCGGTGAGCACAGTATTATACTGTGGGGACACTTTCATCTGGCCGCACCAAGGCTGTTCTGAATTCCATGAACATTATTGACCAGCCGCTGTGGCCGAGCGGCTATAGGCGCTTCAATCTGGAACCGCGCTGCTGCTACGGTCGCAGGTTGGAATCCTGCCTCGGGCATGAATGTGTGTGATGTCCTTAGGTTAGTTGGGTTTAAGTAGTTCTAAGTCTAGGGGACTGATGACCTCAGATGTCCCATAGAGCTTAGAGCCATCTGAACCATCTGAACATTATTGCTGACCACCCGGGACCCTCTATGCTTGAAGCCCTCCCCGACGGCAATGGCATCCACCAACGAGATAAGCGTTCGTGTACCACGCCAGAATCCTGCTACGGTAGTTGCAGGAGCATTATATAAACTCATGCTGACGTCTTGTCCACCAAATTTCCCTGATCTGAGCCCAACCGAACACATCTGAGACACTACCGCTCAAACGGCCGGCCTGTAATTTACGGGAAGTGTGTAATCTATGCGAAGGTATCCGGTGCCACATACCTTGCGTAAAATACCAAGGACTTGTCGAATCCGCGCCAAGGAAAGTCGCTGACGTATTGTGTCCCAAAGATAGACAAATATACTATTAAGCTGGCAGTCATAGTATTTTGGCTCATGAGTGCATTTTAAGGAGTGTGTCATTTATGGTCCTAAAAGTTTACATTTTACTGTTATACACAAGCTGATCTAAATTTTGGTTCCAACTGCAATCCTAGTACGTCATTAATCATTCCCATAAAAATCTGTGTTTATTGTACCAGACAAAGGGAGTCTTTTGTATACAGCAAAGCAAACGAACACACAGCCGCGAGGTGATAGATGGCGCACGACACTAATCTCGAGACAGGATGAATGGCACGGCAGTAAAATCTATACAAGAAAACTATTTTAATTTTAACATTTCGTTCATGTAGGCTGTTATGAATTGTTGTTGTCCAGTTACAGTGGACAGATGTGTTTCAGACACAACACTCACAATTCGCTAGGAAATGTGCTACTGTACATAGGGAATTAGACACCTGTCGGTATTCCGGCCAACAACGCCACACGACTTTGCCATTTTACTTACACTGCTATATCCCAGGATCGTTGGAGCCACTGTAGCTTCCGGGAGCCGTCGCAGTATTTATACATCAATTATGAAATATCAGTGATTTCCCGATAGAGGTTCGCTTGCAATTCGGTTAGTATTTTATACAGGCTGGCCATGAAAATTAGACCCGGAAGCATAGCAATAAATGAAATTTTACTTATTGTATGTATATAGTACGTTATAGGTGATTTGTCACCTCTTATAGTTACAGTAACTATTATCTCAGTTGTGAGTCGAAATGATCTTCCACACCAGGTACATATCTCCTTCCATGCTGTTTGAAATCTATATCGTAGTTCGTCAATTGCAGTTAGTGGCGGGTGGTGACGTTCCAGTCTCTCAGCAACCTATGACCAGATGTTTTCAGATCTGGAGAATGTGCTTGCCGGGGTGACAGTAGAACACCGCCTATACGGAGATATGTCAGGACAGCACAGGCAAAATACGGTCTTTTGTTATCTTCCTCAAAAAGAGGTCGACGCGTCGGCCTAGAAGCCAGAGCACTGTCACAGGCGTGAAGACGTTAGGAATGTGGTGAATTGTGTACGATGTACCGGCTATTTGGACCAGAGGTAGATGAAGTCACATAACATGTGCTGTGGATGTACGACGATGAATACGGCAACCTAGGAACATTGGTTCTTCTCTTAACCTCCACACACCGGTACTTCCAATGTGATGCTGTGGAAGAACCAGAACTCGTCTGAAAAGACGGCGTGGTATCACTGCTGTATCGAGCATTGTCTGTAGAGCAAAGCATTGTTGGTTCGCTTTTCTCTGGCGCAGCGTCAAGGAAAGCCGCCAAAATGGTCTCCATACTCAAGTCTGTGATGCTAGAATATCGTCAACTGTCCGTATGGATACTTGTCTTGCTGCAACCAAGACCGCTTCCTGACTCAAGGTACGGGACGTGGCTGTACGGCTTAGCACGGCCGAACGAATGGTATGTCTGACCTCTCAGGTGCTAGTAACGTGGGGCCGTTGAGATCAGGCATGGCGTTGAGTACGTCCCTCCTGAACCTGGAATTACTATTTACAGTACATTCTTATTATCCCATCCGACTGGAGCAGCAGTATCACCAAATGCCTGATCATGATCCTGCCGCTGTTGAATCCTGCAACGTGGAGGTAGACGATCCTCCTTCTCACACGAGGCATAACACGATATTCTCACTAGGAAAAAACATTAAAATACCATTTTTTGATAAGAAACTTGCTGCATAATCTTTCCTTAGGCATACACCGCTCTGAAAAACTCAAAAATCTTTCCTTAGGCATACACCGCTCAGCAAAACTCAAGGACGAGACAGTTAAAATAACCTAATATATTTGTTACTCATTGGAAACTAATGAAAGAGCAGAGACATGTCGCCAGAGGTCTGCCAATCGTACACTGAAAGTTGTGCGTCACATGACGTGAGATCAGAGTGATTATAGAGCCAAATGGGGGTTGCTCTGCAACACGAGGCATTTGAAGGAACGGCAAAACACAGTGTGCTGATCAATCAGTGGGCAATTATTGTGCAATTGTGGTAGTAGTCTTCATTATAACATGGCCCAAAGACAACAACCGGATGCCTTCATACGGGGAAGAAACATCGAGAAACTCAGAGAAGGGCGAAGTACGACGACTTTAGCCCAGGAGTTTCATGTTGCTCACAGCATTTTTTCACGTGCATGGTGAGCGTTCCGAAGCACAGACACTGCAGCCCTAAGGAAAGGAAATGGTCGACCACAACACTGCAGTAGCAGATGGCCGCTACAATGCGCTATAGGTAAGAAGGGTCCAGTTTCAAATAGTGGCTGCAAAAGCAATCACCCATTAACAGGAGTGGAAGGCACGCAGTCTCACGCTTCTCATTGGGGGTGACCTCTTTGCCCACGACCAGCACGTTGGGTTTATAAAGGCACATTTGCATGCCGTGCGTGAGTTTCCTCGGAAACGCGAAATCTTAATTAAATAATTAATCTCTGACAAATAAATAAAGCCTATGGCACAGAACTGCAGCGCTATGTCGCAGATAAAACAAAATACAATTATGACACTCTTATGTTTCATTAAGAAGAAGTAGGTCTGGAGAATAGCTGGTGCGGGAAGCATGTATATTTCATTAACTGGCACACCGCCATATGTGGTGTTAGATAAGAACACTGCGAGTTGCAATCTCACTAGGCAATCGACCCTGTAAAGATTCTATATTTATGAAAGTAAGTTGAATTATTTAACTGTAGGCTTATTCGTTGAATATATCTGATTTAACTAACTGTGTCAACTTTTTTTTATGTTTAGTAGACAGTCACCTCTTTACTACGTATTGACATGGCTGACAAATTATTCTAATATTCAGATTTTCAGTCCGCACCTACCGCAGCAGTCTTTGGAAACGATTTAAATACGAAGTCCGATTATTTGAATCACATTTCACGGTCAACTACGAATAACATTGCATTTACGAAAAAGCCATTGTCAAGCGTCTGATAGCAAATAATTAAACGTCCACGTTCCAGATAAGCAAATATTAATTACAACCAATCACTATCATACATATACAATAATTAATATTTTATTTATTTATTTATTCTATAGGTTCCGTTGATACCTTCATGTCGCTGGCACCGTTTGCAATCTAGCCAAGAGCTTAAGTGCTGGACGAATGAGCAGTTTCGTCAAAAACAAAAATAAATAAATAAACATCGTCTTCTTGGATGAGAGCAGATTCAGTGTGCGTAGTGAGGTAACACGTCGTGCACCAAGGAACATCATCGAACATATTCGTTTTGGTGGACCAGGTGTTATGGTGTGGGGAGGCAAAATGTAACATGGGCCTACTGACCTTCAAATCTTTGAACACGGTACACTCACTGGTCAGCGTTATTATGACACTGTACCCCATCAGCATGTTCGCCTTCTCAGCATTGCATTTGGATCCGATTTATATTTCATGGACGACAATGCTCGACCGCATGGAACAGCGCAGGTGAAGCAGCTCACTGGACGAAGGGATATTCGGCGAATGGACTGACCTGCCCATTCCACCGATTTAAATCCCATGGATTAGGTCTGGGATGCACTGAAGGATGTGTCCACCAACGACCACCCAGCAGCTGTCACCGCGCTTGTGGAGAAAACGGTGTCCTGCCACACGAACCCCTTATCAATCTCGTGCGTAGCATGGGAGCACGTGGCAGAGGTCTGGGATGCATTGAATGACGTGTCCACCAACGACCACCCAGCAGCTGTCACCGCGCTTGTGGAGAAAACGGTGTCCCGCAACACGAACCCCTTATCAATCTCGTGGGTAGCATGGGAGCACGTGGCAGAGGTCTGGGATGCATTGAATGACGTGTCCACCAACGACCACCCAGCAGCTGTCACCGCACTTGTGGAGAAAACGGTGTCCCGCAACACGAACCCCTTACCAATCTCGTTGGTAGCATGGGAGCACGTGGCAGAGGTCTGGGATGCATTGAAGGACATGTCCACCAACGACCACCCAGCAGCTGTCACCGCGCTTGTGGAGAAAATGGTCTCCCGCAACATGAACCCCTTATCAATCTCATGGGTAGCATGGGAGCACGTGGCAGAGGTCTGGGATGCACTGATGGACGTGTCCACCAACGACCACCCAGCAGCTGTCACCGCGCTTGTGGAGCAAATGGTGTCCCGCAACACGAACCCCTTATCAATCTCGTGGGTAGCATGGGAGCACATGGCAGAGGTCTGGGATGCATTGAAGGACGTTTCCACCAACGACCACCCAGCAGCTGTCACCGCGCTTGTGGAGAAAACGGTGTCCCGCAACACGAACCCCTTACCATTCTCGTTGGTAGCATGGGAGCACGTGGCAGAGGTCTGGGATGCATTGAAGGACGTGTCCACCAACGACCACCCAGCAGCTGTCACCGCACTTGTGGAGAAAATGGTCTCCCGCAACATGAACCCCTTATCAATCTCATGGGTAGCATGGGAGCACATGGCAGAGGTCTGGGATGCACTGAAGGACGTGTCCACCAACGACCACCCAGCAGCTGTCACCGCGCTTGTGGAGCAAATGGTGTCCCGCAACACGAACCCCTTATCAATCTCGTGGGTAGCATGGGAGCACGTGGCAGAGGTCTGGGATGCATTGAAGGACGTTTCCACCAACGACCACCCAGCAGCTGTCACCGCGCATGTGGAGAAAATGGTGTCCCGCAACACGAACCCCTTATCAATCTCGTGGGTAGCATGGGAGCACGTGGCAGAAGTCTGGGATGCATTGAAGGACGTGTCCACCAACGACCACCCAGCAGCTGTCACCGTGCTCGTGGAGAAAACGGTGTCCTGCAACACGGACCCCTTATCAATCTCGTGGGTAGCATGGGAGCACGTGGCAGAGGTCTGGGATGCACTGAAGGACGTGTCCACCAACGACCACCCAGCAGCTGTCACCGCGCTTGTGGAGAAAACGGTGTCCCGCAACACGAACCCCTTATCAATCTCGTGGGTAGCATGGGAGCACGTGGCAGAGCGTGCATTGTTGTCCGTGGTGGTCACACTCCCTGCGAAGGACTATGTTCCATCTTTTTGTTATACCCAAGGGACCATCATGAATCGGGGTGACTTTAGTGCCATTATTGTCTCTGAATAACAGCGCAGTTTCCCTTCGTCTCGGTGTGTGTTTCTCGGAGCTACTTTCTACACTATACTGCACCAGTTCTTTCTATGTATGATCCAAGTTTCATTGAGTCGTGGTACTTGACAGTAACATGCGAAAGCTACTTCCGTTCTAAGGTTTTGCTCACCAGTGTACCGCATAGATGGCGTTACTCTTATTAACGTTGAGCAGTTGAGCTAGGATGCGAAGTACTTGTATATCGAAACATGGAGCAAACTTCATGGCAGTTTGAAGTTTGTTGCATGCCGCCTTCACGTTGCTGTGTTTTAATAGCCGACAGTGATTTACCACACTACAATGAATTGTTGCTATGGCAATCATTTTCTACCAAAGCATTTACACTTCTGTTTATTTGTGGTTAGGTATTACATAGCTTCTCGGTTTCCTACGGCATTTAAGGCGATTTAATATCATGCTGTCTCATGCACTGCGTAATGATTCGCAATGACGGCAATCTCTTTCTCTGGACTTCTTTCCTCTCTTCATTTTTTCTAATACATTTATTGTTTCGCATGATACCGGTAACTCTCCACCCCCCATTCTCTAAGAATCGAGCTCTCGTGTATAAAACAGCTCCAGAGTTTTTGTTACTTTACAAACGAGTTCATTTGTTGAATCTTTGACCTTAAGCATGTAAGAAAGATCAGAAACGGTTTAAAATTATGTTTATAAACTTTGCTGGAAGTCACTAAATGGTCTCATTATCAAACACTGGATGAGAACAGATCGTCTGAGTAACTTGCGTTCCGTTTCTCACACATCTCAGTCTTCATTACATACATTCTCCTTAACTATATAATTGGGCAGGTACATTCAGTGGTATCTTTGGTTAGCGTCTGCAAAATATGATGCGAAGAGAGTCAGTAATGAAGAAGTAAAAATTTAAAAACCGCTGTCTCTCCAGAGACGCAGCAGTTCGAATGAGTAAAATCAGTCTTCTAGCACTGCTCCAGTTATTAAGTACCAAAGTCGAATCGTTGAAAGTAAATTTAATGACTACTGACGAAGGAATCTGCACTCGTTCTGTAAAAGCCAACGGAAAGACGAAAACCGACCCATATCTGTGAGTATAGTTTTCGACGCTGCGTTTGATTCCGGTGTATTAAACAACAAAACTACACTACTGGCCATTAAAATTGCTGCACCAAGAAGAAATGCAGATGATAAACGGGTATTCATTGGACAAATATATTATACTAGAACTGACATGTGATTACATTTTCACGCAATTTAGGTGCATAGATCCTGAGAAATCAGTACCCAGAACAACCACCTCCGGCCGTAATAACGGCCTTGATACGCATGGGCATTGAGTCAAACAGAGTTTGGATGGCGTGTACAGGTACAGCTGTCCATGCAGTTTCAACAGGATACCACAGTTCATCAAGAGTAGTGACTGGCGTTTTGTTACGAGCTAGTTGCTCGGCCACCATTGACCAGACGTTTTCAGTTGGTGAGAGATCTGGAGAATGTGCTGGCCAGGGCAGCAGACTAACATGTTCTGTATCCAGAAAGGCCCGTACAGGACCTGCAACAAGCGGTTGTGCATTATCCTGCTGAAGTGTAGGGTTTCGCAGGAATCGAATGAAGGGTAGAGCCACGGGTCGTACCACATCTGAAATGTAGCGTTCACTGTTCAAAGTGCCGTCAATGCGAACATGAGGTGACCGAGACGTGTAACCAATTGCACCCAATACCATCACACTGGGTGATACGCCAGTATGGCGATGACGAATACACGCTTCCAATGAGCGTTCACCACGATGTCGCCAATCACGAATGCGACCATCATGACGTTTTTCCATTCGTGCACCCAGGTTCGTCGTTGAGTACACCATCGCAGGCGCTCCTGTATATGATGTAGCGTCAAGGGTAACCGCAGCCATGGTCTCCGAGCTGATAGTCCATGCTGCTGCAAACGTCGTCGAACTGTTCGTCAGATGGTTGTTGCCTTGCAAACGTCCGCATCTGTTGACTCAGGGATCGAGACGTGGCTGCACGATCCGTTACAGCCATGCGGAAATGATGCCTGTCATCTAGACTGCTAGTGATACGTGGCCGTTGGGATCCAGCACAGCGTTGTATTACTCTCCTGAAGCTGCCGATTCCATATTATGCTAACAGTCATTGGATCTCGACCAACGCGCGCAGGAATGTCGCGATACGATAAACCGGAATCGCGATAGGCTACAATCCGACCTATATCAAAGTCGGAAACGTGATGGTACACATTTCTTCTCCTTACAAGAGGCATCACAACAACGTTTCCCCAAGCAACGCCGGTCAACTGCTGTTTGTGTATGAGAAATTGGTTGGAAACCTTCCTCATGTCAGCACGTTTTAGGTGTCGCCACCGGCGCCAACCTTGTGTGTATGCTCTGAAAAGCTAATAATTTGCATATGACAGCATCTCCTTCCTGTCGGTTAAATTTCGCGTCTGTAACTCGTCATCTTCGTGGTGTAGCAATTTTAATGGCCAGTAGTGTATATACACCCTGGAAATGGAAAAAAGAACACATTGACACCGGTGTGTCAGACCCACCATTCTTGCTCCGGACACTGCGAGAGGGCTGTACAAGCAATGATCACACGCACGGCACAGCGGACACACCAGGAACCGCGGTGTTGGCCGTCGAATGGCGCTAGCTGCGCAGCATTTGTGCACCGCCGCCGTCAGTGTCAGCCAGTTTGCCGTGGCATACGGAGCTCCATCGCAGTCTTTAACACTGGTAGCATGCCGCGACAGCGTGGACGTGAACCGTATGTGCAGTTGACGGACTTTGAGCGAGGGCGTATAGTGGGCATGCGGGAGGCCGGGTGGACGTACCGCCGAATTGCTCAACACGTGGGGCGTGAGGTCTCCACAGTACATCGATGTTGTCGCCAGTGGTCGGCGGAAGGTGCACGTGCCCGTCGACCTGGGACCGGACCGCAGCGACGCACGGATGCACGCCAAGACCGTAGGATCCTACGCAGTGCCGTAGGGGACCGCACCGCCACTTCCCAGCAAATTAGGGACACTGTTGCTCCTGGGGTATCGGCGAGGACCATTCGCAACCGTCTCCATGAAGCTGGGCTACGGTCCCGCACACCGTTAGGCCGTCTTCCGCTCACGCCCCAACATCGTGCAGCCCGCCTCCAGTGGTGTCGCGACAGGCGTGAATGGAGGGACGAATGGAGACGTGTCGTCTTCAGCGATGAGAGTCGCTTCTGCCTAGGTGCCAATGATGGTCGTATGCGTGTTTGGCGCCGTGCAGGTGAGCGCCACAATCAGGACTGCATACGACCGAGGCACACAGGGCCAACACCCGGCATCATGGTGTGGGGAGCGATCTCCTACACTGGCCGTACACCACTGGTGATCGTCGAGGGGACACTGAATAGTGCACGGTACATCCAAACCGTCATCGAACCCATCGTTCTACCATTCCTAGACCGGCAAGGGAACTTGCTGTTCCAACAGGACAATGCACGTCCGCATGTATCCCGTGCCAACCAACGTGCTCTAGAAGGTGTAAGTCAACTACCCTGGCCAGCAACATCTCCGGATCTGTCCCCCATTGAGCATGTTTGGGACTGGATGAAGCGTCGTCTCACGCGGTCTGCACGTCCAGCACGAACGCTGGTCCAACTGAGGCGCCAGGTGGAATTGGCATGGCAAGCCGTTCCACAGGACTACATCCAGCATCTCTACGATCGTCTCCATGGGAGAATAGCAGCCTGCATTGCTGCGAAAGGTGGATATACACTGTACTAGTGCCGACATTGTGCATGCTCTGTTGCCTGTGTCTATGTGCCTGTGGTTCTGTCAGTGTGATCATGTGATGTATCTGACCCCAGGAATGTGTCAATAAAGTTTCCCCTTCCTGGGACAATGAATTCACGGTGTTCTTATTTCAATTTCCAGGAGTGTATATTGTGGTTTGGTAAGATTATAAGCACATCCTCTCCTCTATTTCTGTAATGCACTATTAAGTACTTTAATTTACCTTTCTCGGTGCAGCTGTGATAAACTACAATGCATTCCAAAAAGTGTAAACAATTTTTGTTTTAGTCTAGTGCTGTGCAATGTCTTACGAAAATAGTCCTACATACTGTTCGCTACGTAAATATTGTATGCAGCTTCCTTTATGCTAATTTTTACCTCCAGTGTGGCGAATTTACGTTACGTGTACGCGCCTCAGGATGCTTTTCTGTCTATTTCCTAAGTAACTCTCTGTTCTTCCCACTTTTTTGCAAATGTAAAATATGAACAACACGGCTTCGAAGTTACGTGTTTCTTTCATTAATGGAAAATGTTCTCAGGTAAAAAGCTATTGCTGACATGATGTACACTGTCCAGGCACATTATTGTGACGATTAACTAATACGAGCATCAAAGTAACCGTCGTCAGCCAGGAGTTGATAGCTCTCCCTGCTATCTGTAGAGTTTTCCATATCTGTTCAAGGCTACATGGCCGTGGATTCTCACGGCTACCAGTGCTATCGAGCTGATCCCTCAAATGAACAGTTGACTTCTTTGAGGATCAAGCTGATACCTTGAAGTCTTGAATTCCACACAACATTTATAGTTCTGTAACAGGTCTTGTTATTTTCCAGAGATATCCCATCCTCCCCATGGAAGACAATGAACATGATCTGCGTAGCCAAACCTGCGAAGATTGCCTCCAACACAATGATTAGAGTTCTTAGAAGTCGAGAGCAAAATACTGTCTCTTTTGTTGTCATCAATAACACAAACATGGAACTATTATTGTACACTTGGCGACATGACTGGCACCTATCGCTATACGACATTGTTCCGTTTTTTGCCACTATTTCGTGGTTATTCTACTGAGTGTACTGGACATTTACACACGAGAAGGAAGCTTTGCGTTTTTCTTGCTAGGAAGTTACGTAACCGATGGGATCTCAGTTCGTGTTTGTTGTCAGGAGGCAGTCAGTGAGTCTCAATAGGAGGGGCGAACACCACCGGTGAACAGGGCAGTTTTCGCGAAACGTGGGCTGTGGCCTGCTCCGTGCTTTTCTTGGCAGAGCCACGCCCACCTTTGTATCAGGCACGGGGCGCCTTGCCACCACTGCCGTATCTATAAAATAACTGAGCAATTTGCCTTTGCTCTATGGACATCAATGGGCCAGGACAATGTGTCACTCCCTGATCAGTGTGGGAAATTCGGTTGTTTTTGCTCCAAAATTTTGGTTTTTCTAATCGAATGAGTTACCCCGCCATCATGCTTGTTGTGGAGAGGATGAACAATTCAACAGACACTGCTCCAAAGGAGTACCATCTCCATATCTGATATTGTGCGTTTTATACGTCAAGAGTGGTAAGTTCCCCCGTATTTCTCATAAAACAAGTGATATTCCCGATCGTTGCAATGGAAACAGCACTGAGTCATCCCCGTCATGGAGAGACTTTGTTTTAAAGTGAGCACTTGTGGATTTTTGAACTAACAAGGAACCCCTTGAGTACGAGGTCACAAAAGACCAATGATGTTTTCGGCATTCGATGTTCCACATATTGCCTACCACGCAACCACAATATTGGCTGCTAATGACAAAAGGGGGCGGGACTGGAGGTACCCCGTGGTGAGCAGAGCATGAGGCTACGGAGCGCAAGTGAACTGCTCAGTCGACGAGTAACTTACAACAGTGCTAAAGCGCTAGTGGTTTTCATACAAAGCAGAGCAATAGCAAAGATAAACAAAGCAAATGTTGTATTATGTTTACAGCAGCACCTGCCGAAAACGACATTTTGTCAAAAAAGAACCCATAGAGTGAGAAAGAAATGCCAGATGAAATACTAGCGTTTCTGGAAGATGAGTCAGTGGAAAGTGTAGTGTCGTATATGCTCGACTGTGCGGACATGTACATGAGGAGTACAACGATGACTATACGCGCTTAACAAGTGAAAGTGATATTGAAACAGGTGTCGATCCATGTAGTTTATCATCCTTGTTGGACAGGGAGATATAAATTCCGTCTCCAGTGGAACGCAGTAAAGCACAAAAGTTGTCCAAGGAGTGGGCACTAAACAATAATTACGTACATGGAAGGTACTCCGCAGCATAGTAAAAAAAGAATTTTAACAGGTTTCAAATAAGTTCGCAGCAGTGTAACCGCCAACTGTATCAGAAAAGCTACAGATATTCGTGCGTGGACAAGGCTCACTTTTTACAAAACCTGGTGTCTGCACGTTTCAAGGATGTTCGATACAATTTACAGGATGTGCATGATAGTGATCTACTACGTTATGCACATACATTATAGTGATTTAAAGGGAAGCTGTGGATGGTTGCATAAGTTCAAATAGTGCTACAGAACTGGGAGACGTAAGACAACGAAATTTCAAACAAAGCGGCAACTTGAAGACGCACAGCAGACTGTGGAGTCGACTCGAATGTTTGTAGATGGGATAAAGAAACTTATCACATTGTTCAGTAGGGAATTTTTTTCAGCTCCGATCAGTCGCGATTTGATGAGGAAATGCATATGAATGGATCCCTGGGAAGTAGACGTACGAAGAGAGATGCATCAACTGACATCAGTACCTTAACGCATTCGTATACAGTTATGCCGAATGTTAATATGCATGGTAAATTGGCTGGAAAGTTATTTATTATGCTACGAGAAGTTGAACGTGTTCTGACCTCTATGATTCTTTCTTCTGCATGTGAACTTGCAAGGGCAATATGGAATATTTACGTTACAGCAAGCAAGAGTAGGAAAAAGGGGGTAAGAGCACATCAACTAAGGTATAAGCATTGGTTTTGGCCAATAGTTTGTCAAAATAGCTTGCTTTTGCTTGATTTGTGGCCTGTGCAAAAAAATCATACTCCTTCAGAACAGACAACCCCTCCTGAAAAGGATGTAACATTTCATTTCGTAGAACCTAGAGCCACTGATGAAATTCAGCCTCTGAATGATTTTCCGTTCTTATAAAACATATTATTGCACTATATGCACCCACACTTTAAAGGATACCAGTTTCACGATAAGCTCCGGGACATACTTGTTTCGTATCTGGTTACATGCCATCACATTCCATCGGTTCTCGCCACCCCGTTACACCGATACGATTATACACTCCTGGAAATTGAAATAAGAACACCGTGAATTCATTGTCCCAGGAAGGGGAAACTTTATTGACACATTCCTGGGGTCAGATACATCACATGATCACACTGACAGAACCACAGGCACATAGACACAGGCAACAGAGCATGCACAATGTCGGCACTAGTACAGTGTATATCGACCTTTCGCAGCAATGCAGGCTGCTGTTCTCCCATGGAGACGATCGTAGAGATGCTGGATGTAGTCCTGTGGAACGGCTTGCCATGCCATTTCCACCTGGCGCCTCAGTTGGACCAGCGTTCGTGCTGGACGTGCAGACCGCGTGAGACGACGCTTCATCCAGTCCCAAACATGCTCAATGGGGGACAGATCCGGAGATCATGCTGGCCAGGGTAGTTGACTTGCACCTTCTAGAGCACGTTGGTTGGCACGGGATACATGCGGACGTGCATTGTCCTGTTGGAACAGCAAGTTCCCTTGCCGGTCTAGGAATGGTAGAACGATGGGTTCGATGACGGTTTGGATGTACCGTGCACTATTCAGTGTCCCCTCAACGATCACCAGTGGTGTACGGCCAGTGTAGGAGATCGCTCCCCACACCATGATGCCGGGTGTTGGCCCTGTGTGCCTCGGTCGTATGCAGTCCTGATTGTGGCGCTCACCTGCACGGCGCCAAACACGCATACGACCATCATTGGCACCAAGGCAGAAGCGACTCTCATCGCTGAAGACGACACGTCTCCATTCGTCCCTCCATTCACGCCTGTCGCGACACCACTGGAGGCGGGCTGCACGATGTTGGGGCGTGAGCGGAAGACGGCCTAACGGTGTGCGGGACCGTAGCCCAGCTTCATGGAGACGGTTGCGAATGGTCCTCGCCCATACCTCAGGAGCAACAGTGTCCCTAATTTGCTGGGAAGTGGCGGTGCGGTCCCCTACGGCACTGCGTAGGATCCTACGGTCTTGGCGTGCATCCGTGCGTCGCTGCGGTCCGGTCCCAGGTCGACGGGCACGTGCACCTTCCGCCGACCACTGGCGACAACATCGATGTACTGTGGAGACCTCACGCCCCACGTGTTGAGCAATTCGGCGGTACGTCCACCCGGCCTCCCGCATGCCCACTATACGCCCTCGCTCAAAGTCCGTCAACTGCACATACGGTTCACGTCCACGCTGTCGCGGCATGCTACCAGTGTTAAAGACTGCGATGGAGCTCCGTATGCCACGGCAAACTGGCTGACACTGACGGCGGCGGTGCACAAATGCTGCGCAGCTAGCGCCATTCGACGGCCAACACCGCGGTTCGTGGTGTGTCCGCTGTGCCGTGCGTGTGATCATTGCTTGTACAGCCCTCTCGCAGTGTCCGGAGCAAGTATGGTGGGTCTGACACACAGGTGTCAATGTGTTCTTTTTTTCCATTTCCAGGAGTGTATATGCATTCTGCAAGAGCGGATACCTAGCTGAACTCCCTGCACGTTTTGTAACTCCCAAGGAGTTCATTTTCGATCTCCGTGATCACTGTGGCTCGCCATTTTTTACTCGTTGTTCATGGTGCAAGTTAGTGGCTTGTTTTGAACATTTCCTGAAAGTTGACGATGTCCATTTTGTGAAGTGTAGTACATGGATCGCATACAAGGTTGATCTCTGCACCTCCCGGACACGCATTTTCTGTCGCCCTCCTGGTGCACATGGTGAGTCATTAGCAACCAACAATTTTCAGTTCATAGCTGTTAGCATAACAATTTCAAATGAGCCATACTAAAGATTGGACATGCGATCTCGCTTTCAAGGTGTTGCTTGTAAGGTTCTGGGCGATTCGTCTCCCGACCACTGTCTGGTGCTGATTACAGCACTTTAGCTGATAACTGGGAAAATTTTGTCGCGACTGCAGTAGCATGACCCATATTCTGAGCAGCTCATTACTTCCTTACTTTGTTATGCACCTCCTATTGTTTAACTGGTTATGATTTGTAGCCTGTTTTTGTGCCCAGATGAGATCTTGTTGTCTTTCCTGCGTATAATTTGGTATATTCCAAATGTGTTAGCCTCATTTAGTAATTTAGTTTGAGAATTTTATGTGCTTTATATGAATCATGTGATTCTACAGACGACACGTTTCTGCTGATCCACGGTTCAACTGATTCAGACCTCACTACAGTCGTAACTGAAGACCTCGTTGGGACAACATGGGAACACAAAGGGATCGTCACTTATAGTGCGTGCTGAATGTTGTGCTCGAAAATACTTGATCCTGCATCAGCATTGTACTTTGTCGTCAGGGCTACCTATTCCACTTAACAGAGCGGGAAAGTTTCCGATCTCCACCTTCTATGATGAGGCATAGATGTTCAACACCTTGCTGCCTATTCGTTGTTTCACTACTTTCCATAAATGGTCACAATAGTTCCACGTGAACAGCCATTTCCGAGATGTGCGTTCCCAGATGCCGAGCAATGGAAATCTGCCCTTAGTCAAAGTCGCATACGTGAGTAGATTTCCCCATTTATGACCACTTATCGTCGCTGGAATGATTCCCCATTCACTTCTGCTCCTTTTATATACTTACTGCGTCCAGTTTCGCCACGGGACAGAGCAGCATTAATACACGTTCTGGGAAGTGGTCATGATGTTATACACTCCTGGAAATTGAAATAAGAACACCGTGAATTCATTGTCCCAGGAAGGGGAAACTTTATTGACACATTCCTGGGGTCAGATACATCACATGATCACACTGACAGAACCACAGGCACATAGACACAGGCAACAGAGCATGCACAATGTCGGCACAAGTACAGTGTATATCCACCTTTCGCAGCAATGCAGGCTGCTATTCTCCCATGGAGACGATCGTAGAGATGCTGGATGTAGTCCTGTGGAACGGCTTGCCATGCCATTTCCACCTGGCGCCTCAGTTGGACCAGCGTTCGTGCTGGACGTGCAGACCGCGTGAGACGACGCTTCATCCAGTCCCAAACATGCTCAATGGGGGACAGATCCGGAGATCATGCTGGCCAGGGTAGTTGACTTGCACCTTCGAGAGCACGTTGGGTGGCACGGGATACATGCGGACGTGCATTGTCCTGTTGGAACAGCAAGTTCCCTTGCCGGTCTAGGAATGGTAGAACGATGGGTTCGATGACGGTTTGGATGTACCGTGCACTATTCAGTGTCCCCTCGACGATCACCAGTGGTGTACGGCCAGTGTAGGAGATCGCTCCCCACACCATGATGCCGGGTGTTGGCCCTGTGTGCCTCGGTCGTATGCAGTCCTGATTGTGGCGCTCACCTGCACGGCGCCAAACACGCATACGACCATCATTGGCACCAAGGCAGAAGCGACTCTCATCGCTGAAGACGACACGTCTCCATTCGTCCCTCCATTCACGCCTGTCGCGACACCACTGGAGGCGGGCTGCACGATGTTGGGGCGTGAGCGGAAGACGGCCTAACGGTGTGCGGGACCGTAGCCCAGCTTCATGGAGACGGTTGCGAATGGTCCTCGCCCATACCCCAGGAGCAACAGTGTCCCTAATTTGCTGGGAAGTGGCGGTGCGGTCCCCTACGGCACTGCGTAGGATCCTACGGTCTTGGCGTGCATCCGTGCGTCGCTGCGGTCCGGTCCCAGGTCGACGGGCACGTGCACCTTCCGCCGACCACTGGCGACAACATCGATGTACTGTGGAGACCTCACGCCCCACGTGTTGAGCAATTCGGCGGTACGTCCACCCGGCCTCCCGCATGCCCACTATACGCCCTCGCTCAAAGTCCGTCAACTGCACATACGGTTCACGTCCACGCTGTCGCGGCATGCTACCAGTGTTAAAGACTGCGATGGAGCTCCGTATGCCACGGCAAACTGGCTGACACTGACGGCGGCGGTGCACAAATGCTGCGCAGCTAGCGCCATTCGACGGCCAACACCGCGGTTCGTGGTGTGTCCGCTGTGCCGTGCGTGTGATCATTGCTTGTACAGCCCTCTCGCAGTGTCCGGAGCAAGTATGGTGGGTCTGACACACCGGTGTCAATGTGTTCTTTTTTCCATTTCCAGGAGTGTAATTAATCGGTGTATTTTGGGGTTGCTTTTGATTATTTGTTTCGTTGATCGAAAAATTCCGCTGTAACGGAACACGGACAGAGGAAGCACCTTGTAATGGTACTTGAATTACGTAACCATTACGGCAGCTCACCTGAACCTCTCGATACGAGCAATATTCTACTGTGTTTCCGTAAAGTTTTTAACATGTTTCTGAGACAACATTCAGATTTGATTTCATTAATGTAGAGGTACTTTGATACATCGATATGTTTATGTTGGAATGATATTATTCGTACGTGTATTCTTTCTTTTGTCACAATGATCTTTGACGTACTTGTAACTCCGATTTTTGGGCGCGTAAGCAGTTAGAGAGTCGGACGTTGATAAAGTCAAGTCTTGGATGTCATGTTGGAAAGACGCATATTGTAGCCAGTTTATAAAATGTGAACTTTAACAGTGAGGAAGATGTTTCCAAGTATGTTTTGTATTGTAAAGTGATGTTTTGTGTGTTACGTGATATTGCAGCAAAGGTAATAAAAAAGTAGTGTAACTTAAATTCGGAGTGCTGATTACTTTTTTACATCGCCATTGTGCTAACTTTGAAAGGTTTAATCTTCAAGAATGGTTTGTGAAGCGCATCTACAAAACTTTTGAATATAGCAGAATAAAACCTAGGCCTATTTGCATCCGACCTTGAAATCATCACCACCTAGATTTTCGACGATTGAGCCATGATTTTACAATAAGACCAGCGTGGGAAACACGAAAAGATGAGTGCCTAATTTATTCATTATTACATGAAATGACTTTATTAACTGTGCTCTAATGACACCTGCCACATAATAACTTTGTTGTTGCCCGAAAATGCAGTATTTAGCAGCGTGAGCAACACCACCATCATTATTAAATTTTTACCTTTGTTGTGGTAGGGTTGTTAGAACCTATAATGTGAAACTCAGCTTACGCTTACTACGGTTTGGGGCAATTATTATTTTGGGTCCGACCAATCACAACTGAAAAAATGCAATTTCTGTTCAATACGGGTTACGCCTTTGTTATTTGCAAGGTGTCTTCAGTGGCCTGGAATATGTACATGTGTTTATACTGTCCAGTGTACATCAAATACGTTGTTTACAAACAAAATCTAGAAAATTTTTGACCGAAACTGAGGATGATGCTATTTTCTTCACCTTCGGAAATTCTTCAACACACTACCACACTACCTCGGGTAAACAAACTACATGCCAAGGAAATACAGAAACAGGTAAGCATTGGGACTGAATAGTTCATAGATAAGAGAACGTTCTCCTTGAAAGAGAAACACTGTCTGAACCAAAAACAGTGTCTTGCGTACCTCAAGTAAGCGTGATATGGTTATTGTTATTCACGATATACATTGAACGTAGTCATCTCTGATACCTCTTCTCGGTAATTTCAGAAGATCTCTCTTCTCTTGATCAGATAAACGCGATATTCGGTAAATCTGCCGAAAGTTTCGGTAACTCCGCAGAACTGTATGAGACAGCAAAAATCTTACAGTGACCACAAAAATATTTATTTATCAAGCACGTGCTGAGCACTCTTGTATTGAACCGAGACGCGGACGTCATACGCTAAACAAGAACTTACACCTTTCATCTGCTGTGGCCACGTTTTATTCTAGGCATTGTGCGGACGGCCAATCGTACAAATGAATCGGTCATGAATACCGCGTGGCAAGCGAGTATCACTGCCATTTCCCACGATTATCGCCTGCCATGGCTAGGACACACGCGTCAAATGTGTATATTTTTAACGAAGAGAATATGGTTGAATTAAACTGCAAGAAATTAATTTCTGGTTGTTTCCCCTTTCATCAGATTAAACTGACCCAAACAGTTAATCTTCTGCCTCCTGATCGTGAAGGCACTGGACCTCTCGTGTTAGTGCAGGGAATTCAGTTACCGAGGTAAATACATAAATTAGTTAGTGACGGGAACAGAGGGAGAGTACAGACCAGTAACAGACGGACACTGGTAATTTAATTTGATATATTATTAACGAATCACAGAAATGCCAGGCATTGTCCTTACATACAATGGGAATTTGCCAGCCCACAATTTTGGATTATATGTCGATCGACACGCTTGCTGTGAATCAAGTCAAATGTACATGAAAAGACGCAGAAACCCATTAGAAATAATGATCCCTGTCCTGTCTCTAGAGGGGATACTAATCAGAAAATAAGAGAAACTTGAGAATTTATGATCAAGAAAGAAATTAATGTGCCACAAGTATTAGTGAATTATGAGGCATGCAGTCAGGCGCAGCACGACAAAGCTTACCACTCTAGTATTGTACATACCGTGTAGCTAATTTCTCGCGGTGCAAATCCGGAATTTACAGCTTAATCACAGACAGTTGTGCTACGAGAATTCTACCTCGAACGTCTTGGCTAAAGATGAACGAGGCTGTGCATGATTGCTTCCAAGGTGGTGAAAACCAACTGATGCTTACCACGAACAGAAACGAACTGAGGCCGAGCGGTCATCTCTGAGCAGTTTTTTTAGCTCGTACGCTAACAACTTAAGTATGGCTGACTGGCCGATGGTAGCTTACGCTTACGACTCGACCACGCGCAGGTTGGTGGTCCTAGGGATAGCGCCAACTCTGATCGCCGAAAAGGCTGGAGTCACTTCGTGCTGCCGTTGCATGTCTTGAATTTGAAACTGACGGCCAATGGAATTTCAAGATTTACGCCAGCTTTCGTATTTTATGAATTAAGTGATTTATGATCTTGAAAACTGCTCCAACCCCGCCATTAGTTCTCTACTTAGGCAAGCAATCGGTGGCTTCAGTTTGATTGGGAGAATTAATTTTAATGTATAAATAAGCAAATTAAATTCGTTGAATTTTTAATTAATTGGTCTATAGCTCCGTGCTTACTACCATTTTAATCATAATTGGATAAGTGGCCCTACTATATGGACGATGGTTCAATCCCACGTCCGGCCATCCTGATTTAGGTTTTCCGTGATTTCCCTAAATCGCTCCAGGCAAATACCGGCATGGTTCCTTTAAAGGGCACGGCCGACATCCTCCCCTAACCCGGTGAGACCGATGTGCTCGCCTACTATGTGACTGGATACGTGGCTATAACTATGACTTTACTTCTTTACATTGGGACTGGACTGGGCAGCTGCGCAGACATCGCCAAGCACTCTAAACGTCTTCGAGAAGTCTCTGGGCTACAAATTTACCACTCAAGCTTTCCCCGATGAATTCTATTCAGTGAGACAGCACAGCCTTTTAAAGATTGTACTAAGCGAGATATGGATGCACTTAATATTCACTGCAACAAATGAGAGAAACACAACGAAGATTATACCCAATGGAGGAAACAGCAAAATTTCACGACGGAGCATAGTTTAACAAGTTATCTGTGAAAGAAGCATGTAGACACGCTCTTACGACGAACTTCTTG
This sequence comes from Schistocerca nitens, assembly GCF_023898315.1. NCBI lineage: Eukaryota > Metazoa > Arthropoda > Insecta > Orthoptera > Acrididae > Schistocerca > Schistocerca nitens. Next base: position 587,155,991 of record NC_064615.1, on the reverse strand, counting down.
CTACTTGTCCAACCTGTCAGCGCTTAAACGATTCTCGCACTGGTTTTCTGAGTCACCAACTAAAGTGCTTGCGTGATGCTACTGAAATCTTTCGTGAGGAAGCCTAGGGTAATTATATAAAGGACTAGAAAGTCAGTTAGACTCCGGAGGCTATTCGCAGAGGGCGTAACTGTGAACACGGAGTTCATGTCGTTGGAAAATCTTTAGCAAATGAAAGAAGGCTTGAAGATAATCAGCACCTATTACAAAGCTGGTATCCAATCGGCTACGTGAATGAATGTGATGAAATACGCTTGGATATACGAAATGGCTCGATGTGTATTGGCCAGACCATCGCCAATCAGTCACTGGAATCGGTAAGAAACGTCAAATGTGTAGGAACATCGCTCCGAAGCGATTTAAGGTTGACTGCCCACAAAATGACAGTGTGTGGAAGGTAGACGTTAAGATGCGAATTACATCAAAAGTACTAGAGAAACCAAATTCGTTGAAGAAAGCCTCTTTCATGACTCTCGTTCAATCATATCTTGAGCATTAATCTTCAATATGAATAACGCAAGAGATATAAAAGATTAAAAAAAGGACCGCGCGCTTCGTCACGAGTTCGTTTAGTTGCTGTAAGGTAAATGTTCAAAAATTCCATTGGGAGAGAGGCGCTGAACATAAGGAGAACCATATTCTCAGAATTGAGATCCCATCTTCTGTCACGTGCCCAGAAACGTGTAATATATATCTACTTAAATATCACATAATAACTTACGAAGGAATGTTATATGGGGGCGCCGGTTGGGAGGGTTGGGGGGATGGGGGTAGAGGAGGATACAGACCTCCAGCTCACTAATTAATAACGGAGAAATTAGTGAAGAATGTGATTGTAGTGCATTATGTACCATGTGCCATACCCTGTACGTTTGTGGAGCACAGATGTAGATGTAGATTTAAGAGTCCCATCATTAGCAGCATCCGTGTGCTTCCAATTCCCAAGAGAAATATGATTTACTGCAATGTTATGGCAGACGAGAGTTTGCTTGCCCTCTGATGCATATGGGCTGTAGATATTCAACCGTAGCGTGATTATTGGGTTTCAGGTGTACGTTCAACTTGTACGTAAGTGGCACATATAGCTCCACAGCTTCTACTAAGGCTGCTCACAGTAATGATGTTAGCCAATTCACGAGGCACTTCGCGACCGAATCATACGAGCAGTTCACAAATTTCTCCATTTCATAAATACGCCGCCCAGTCACATTAATGTAACCAGTCACTATATTCAATGTCAACGAGCAATAACCTCTTACAGACGGCAAGTGGCAGCATTAGCAGTGGAGGGTATATGAAACTTGTCGAGGGGACGTGAGAAACAATGCGGCGTTATCGTAATGCGGCAACGGAGCGGTTTGTCTGACGCCCAGAGGAGCATGGTCATTATCTTTCGGGCCAAGAGTGAAAGCATTTCTTAAACGGCTAAATTTGTAAACTGTTCGCATGCCACGGTGGTCAAAGTATACCGTACATGGCAAATAGTCGCTATGCAAAACCGACGGCGAGGTGACTGTGGTGCACCAGGATCATGGATGCCAAGGGTCAACGACGGCTGCGGAGACGTGAACGGCGAGCAGACGTGCGACTTTTGATCAGCTTAACGCCCAGATGAGCCATGGCAGTTATAAGAGTCGATGGACATGAAAGGGAAGCAGTGGTTGGGAAGGGAGTAAGACAGGGTTGTAGCCTCTCCCCGATGTTATTCAGTCTGTATATTGAGCAAGCAGTAAAGGAAACAAAAGAAAAATTCGGAGTAGGTATTAAAATCCATGGAGAAGAAATAAAAACTTTGAGGTTCGCCGATGACATTGTAATTCTGTCAGAGACAGCAAAGGACTTGGAAGAGCAGTTGAACGGAATGGATGGTGTCTTGAAGGGAGGATATAAGATGAACATCAACAAAAGCAAAACAAGGATAATGGAATGTAGTCGAATTAAGTCGGGTGATGTTGAGGGTATTAGATTAGGAAATGAGACACTTAAAGTAGTAAATGAGTTTTGCTATTTGGGGAGCAAAATAACTGATGATGGTCGAAGTAGAGAGGATATAATATGTAGACTGGCAATGGCAAGGAAAGCGTTTCTGAAGAAGAGAAATTTGTTAACATCGAGTATAGATTTAAGTGTCAGGAAGTCTTTTCTGAAAGTATTTGTATGGAGTGTATCCATGTATGGAAGTGAAACAGGGACGATAAATAGTTTGGACAAGAAGAGAATAGAAGCTTTCGAAATGTTGTGCTACAGAAGAACGCTGAATATTAGATGGGTAGATCACATAACTAATGAGGAGGTACTGAATAGGATTGGGGAGAAGAGGAGTTTGTGGCACATCTTGACCAGAAGAAGGGATCGGTTGGTAGGACATGTTCTGAGGCATCAAGGGATCACCAATTTAGTATTGGAGGGCAGCGTGGAGGGTAAAAATCGTAGGGGGAGACCAAGAGATGTATACACTAAGCAGATTCAGAAGGATGTAGGTTGCAGTAGGTACTGGGAGATGAAGAAGCTTGCACAGGATAGAGTAGCATGGAGAGCTGCATCAAACCAGTCTCAGAACTGAAGACCACGAACAACAACAACAACGCCCAGATGAGCCATGCGGTTGAGAACAGCGTCTCCTCCACGACCGTTCAGTGAACGTTGCTGTGTATGGGCCTCCGCGCAGAGGCGCCTGGTTTATGAAATCATAGTGACTGCTGTTCATCAGCGACGAAGGCTGAAGTTCGCACGCCAGTGCCGTTGCTGGACGTCCACTAAGTGCCGATAGGAGTCCTTTTCGGATGAAATATCATTTATGCTCCGAAACGTCTGAAAGGTAACATCCTCGACAATCGTTGGAAGAGTCAGTGGCAGAGAAGGAAGCGTTATGGTCTGAGGAATGTTTTCGTGCAATTTCCTGAGAGATCTCGTCATTCTGGAAGGCACAATGGATCAACACAAGTAGGGAGCTATCCTTAGGGACCATGTCCATTCCACATGCAGTTTATATTTGCTCAGCAAATTGGCATCTAACCAGCAGAACAATGCAACGTGTCACACAGCTTGCAGCGTGTATGTGTAATACGAAGAGCACCAGGAAGGGGTTACCGTATTGCCCTGGCCACCAAATTCCCCGGATTTAACCTCATTGTCAATTAAGACACTGCGGGACTCCCTCGATCAGACTTTTTGCTCCATGGATCCTCAACCGAGAAACCTAGAGCAGTTGGCCACGGCGCTGCAGTCGCCATAGTCCTGTCCGTACTCTCTAGAACTCTCTTCCTACACGTCGCACAGCGATACGCGCTGCAAAACGTGGTTATTCTGCCGTTTCTGTTACTAAAATGCTATTTCATCACAAATGTAACAAAAATTATTCTCTGAATTTACACACTTCCATGCCATTTTCATTAAAAAATTTTACGCAGCAAAAGCACTCGAAAACCTAAAATTAAGCTCTAATTACGACACAAAGAATAAGAAATTCATTGTCACAGCAAAGCAATAACATTTGTAAGCAATAAACAGCGTTGTGTTACGTCATTTAACATGTATAACAACTCAAAAACAAACTCCCCCAAATCTAATTATGTAGATCGGGAAAAAAGACATGTCATTGTATCTCCAAAGCAAGAGCTGAATGGGTATGTTATGGAGATTTTAGAATTCACCGAGTATAAATACGTAGGAATCAGCTAGTTTTGAGTCCGAAACATTTTGATTGTTGCACAGGGTAATCTGTGAGTAATCCTTGCACTCCTGTTTCTTATAATCGTTTATTATCAATTCGTAAAGTTGTTTCTGTTCGATACCCAAGTACCATACTCAATAATGGCATCAAATACAGGGTGAGGCAAATAAAAGTGACCCGGATGAGTGGATGCTACTGGACGTGAATGTAGGCATACAACCTCACCCCGTGACACGCTTAGCACATGGACGCCTGCCACGTGATCCACACCGGTTCGGAGCCTAGTGCGGGCTTTCTCAGTGTGAGTGGAGCAGTGCAAAAGGAACGATGGACCTCACAGTGGAGCAGCGGGTGTTCGTTGTGGAAAGTTACGTGACAACAAAATCGTGGAAATGGTGTGGTCAGTTGTTTGCTGAGAAGTTTAATGATGTTAAATTGCCAGCAAAGAGTGACATGTAACGCTAAGTCCGAAAATGGGGTCATACAGGATCCGTTTTGCCCAAGTTAAAAGACATTACTGTACGGGCCCGCACACCAGAAAATGTGGCCGTAGTTCACCAGAAAAGCTCTACTTAGTCAACAGACGCCTATGCCAAACACGAGCATAACACGCCGATCATGCGGGCGAATAGTCCGCCTGGACCTGCACATGCATCCCTGTGTCTGTTGTTCACGCATTAAAACCAGCAGATGCTTCTCACCGCCTGCAGTTTTGTGGGCGGCTAGTCACTAAGATAACAGTGAATGGCTTGGATAATGGATCTGTTGTTTATGTCTGATGAAGCCCGGTTTCACCTGAGTGGTTATATAAACTCACAGAATCACAGGTTCTGGGCAGCGGAGATTCCGCGTAACTTCCACGAAACACCATGGCACGACCAAAAGGTTAGGGTTTGTTGTGCTGTGTCTGCACTCTGCGCTATTGGTCCCATCAGACGCTGACTTCTGCGAGTTTCATTGCCAACATTTTGAATCTATTTGTGGTTGCATTAACGGAGAAGGAAAAGACCTACAGTTACTTCTAAAAGGATGACAGCTGGCCGAAGCTTGGAGCACATTTACACAATCTTCACCTCTGACGGAGTTGTTAGCAGAGGTCAGCTTGGTCGCTACCCTACCTGGTCACCAAGGTCATCTGATCTTTCAGTGTGCGATTAATTTGTGTGGAGAGTCCTCAAGTCTAACGTGATCGCAATAACACTCATAGTCTTCGGGAACTGCAGCAGAATAATTCGGCTGAGACTGTGACCTCTTCAGGAGTCCCGCCTTCAGCAATTTGCTTATTACCAGTGTAGAAAAGTGCCAAGAGATGAATGGTGGTCACATTCAACTGCTTCAGTAGTCAGATTAATATCGCGTTTCCTTTCCTCTGGTGTGTTTCTTTGTACTCTGGAACTCTGTTCTCCGGGTCACTTTTATTTCCCCACTCTGTAGCTGATTAGAGGACGAAGTTCGCCTCTGTTACTGTAATGAGTATGCATGTGTGTCTGTAGTCGTCATGCAGCCCTGCTCCATCAATCAATGCATTGTACTTCAAGATCTAATGGTGCTGATTTTTGTAGCCTTGAAAGTACAAAATGGTGGCTACACGTGGAACAACACCGTGGCACAAAAAAGGCCTAGTTTCGTTAAATATAGATCAGATACTACAATTATTCCACGACTTTGTTCTTTCCACACTGGTGAGAGAAAAATGACGACCACCTCTTATTAGCACGTTGCTCCAACTTTGGAAGGCAACACACCAGCGATTCTGTGCGGAGAAATTTCGACACGTTCTTGTTAGATTTGCCACAGTATATGACGCCAGATGTCTACGGTCAGCTCACGCAGTTAACTTTGGAGAGCTGTGGTTTGAGAGCGCAGAGTCAGTGCCCAATAGCGTCCCAAATGTGGTCCATCGAGTTAAAATCAGGCAAATTTGGTGGCCGGGCCATCAACGTGAGCTCAGTCTCATCCTCCTCAAAGCACTCTACTGCCATGGTAGCTTTGTGGCATTTACAGTTACCCTGATGTAAGATACCATCGGTGGAGGACATCAAGCATGAAAGGATGACAATGGTTCTCAGTTATGTTCGTGTAGTCCACAGCTGTCATGGTGCTTTCAGTTCCTACCACAGATCTCATAGAAGGAAAAGCGAGTGTTCCCCGTTGCATAACACTTCCCCCACCGGTCTGCGTCCCTGGAGCGCTGCATGTTACGAGCAATTATTTGCCTGGATGACGGTGTATCCGGGGTCGACAATCGACCTTGTGTAGCAAGAAACGTGATTCATCTGACTACGCGAATCGTTTGCGATGATTCACTCGATAATCTCATTACCACTGCATTCGCAATTGATGATGTCGTCGCGTCAACATGACAACACATAGGGTCGTCTGCTGCGGAACCGCATGGTCAACAATCTGCGCCGAACGGTGTGCATCGAAACGCCTGTGCCTGCAGTAGCATTGTATACTTTGTCGTCAGATCTGCCACAGAGTGCTGCCTATCATGCTTTACGCAGCGGACCTGCACTTTCTGTGATGAGGCGTGCACGTCAAATACCTTGTCGCCTATTCATGTTTCCACTGCCCTTCAACCATTTTCCACAAATGTTCACGAATGCAGCCCGCCAACAGCAGACCAACTTCGCCGTTTCCCAGAAGCTCGTTCTTAGATGTCAGGCCACGACAGTCTGTCTTTTGTCAAAGTCGCTGAATACAGTGGATTTCTACATTTGCGTCCCATATTGTAGGTAATATATTCCCCAGTCATCTCTTTCCTTGCCGTGTTGCGGACACACACGATTAACAAATAACCCAGAATCTCTTACTGTGTGGTCTGTAGATAACCCTTCTACATTATAATTTATGTGGTTTTGGATTATACAATTCCTTTTAACATTCAGAATATCTGCGACGCCATCTATAGATCTAAAGCTTTTGTCCTTTAATTTAGCTTTTAAAATAACATTTTCAGGCTGACCGTAACATCTGGTTCTCTAGAAGTCCTGGTAGATAGCCCAACATTCCATATATCGTGGTACAAAAACAATCAAATGTTACTATAGATACACAACTGACTTATCGATCATATTTATGGTTTATTCAGACTGTTGCTCCATAAGATACCATGATTACACTATAGCAGCGTTACACAAAAAATAAGAAGCGGAGAACGACTAAGGTAAGCTATGTGCATATGACAAACTGCCTACTGGCTTCTGTCTCGGGTTCTTCGGCTGACGATCATCTAATGACTTTTCTGACGTTTCGCCAGCACGAGTGGCTGGCATTATCAAAGCTTCACCCTCCATTGCCGGTGGTGAACTGGAGGCGAGCTCGCGGGCGCAGATTATATGTACCTGGCGCGCCAACGTCCGAGGGCTTCTCCGCGGTCATTTCCGGTGCGGTTCTCCTCTGCGACGGTCGTTCGCTGCAGTACGGGAAACCAGGATCGGTTTACCTTAAGGCTTTCCTCTTTCTTGTTGAAACTGTTCGCGTGTTTTTGGATTTCTACAGCTTCTCTAAACAAGCGCGTGTGATAGTGCTTCTCTACAGCCAGAACTTCCGTGTCGGCGAATTTTATTACGTGGTCGGTCTCATTCAGTGCGTGCTCTGCCACGGCCGATTTCTCCACCTGCCCCAACCTGCAATGTCGCTTATGCTCTTTGATCCTGGTGTTAATGGATCGTCCAGTCATTCCGACATAAACTTTTCCGCATGTGCATGGTATGCGGTATATTCCCGAAATTGCAAGTGGGTCTCTTTTCTCCTTCGCCTATCTAAGACACTGTTTGATCTTCCTTGTCGGTTTGAAAATCGTCTTTACGCCGTGTTTGCGCAATATACGGCCGATTCTGTCCGTCACTCTGGGAATGTATGGCAGAAAGGCCGTACCCGACATTTCTTTTTCTGGTTCCTTACTTCGCCGAGTGTTTGGCTCTGTTACACTTCTAATGTAATTTGTGGAGTACCCAAAAATCATTAGATGAACGTCGGCCGAAGAACCCGAGACAGAAGCCAATAGGCAGTTTGTCAACAAGTGGCCACGAAAGCCTTAACAATTTTCTATGTGCATATATTATCACCTTGTCAGCAGAGATAATATAACATTAATTTAAACCTCCTCATAAATCTGTCATGCTAATCCTGTTGTAATTAAGAAGCAATGAAACGATACAGCGTATAGAAAATTTGCTAACGGTACTTATTCACATCCTTATCTCAATAATTATAACGCAGTGTAGGTGTAGGCATTTGTTAGTGAATGCAGAAAAGTATCCACGAACAGAGGTTAAAACGCTACTTACGTAAAGACGCAAGAGCAATAAGACTTCTGCGGAAGTAAATTCAAGTCACCTTGTGTCCGCGTACAGTATCTCGAGATCAAAACTGGTTTGACGTAACGCGATATCTGGAGCGACGGGAGAAAGTTGGCGAGCCGTTACACTAGACTGTATGTCATCGTTTCCTACTAGAACTAGAGCCAGTGAGTTCTTTTTCTGACTAATTTCTACCGATTTCTTATCGATTGCTTCCTCAGGACCTTGTCAAGGGCGTCAGAGGACCATCTTAAATACATGAAACGTATTCGCAGTTAGGAATATACGAAAAAGCATCAGCTGCGTAAGGGAATGAGGACTATGAAAATCTGTGCCGGACCGGAACTCGAACCCAAATTTTCATTCTCCTCATTCCCTTGTGCAGCTGATCGTTGTTCGTATTCGAAACTGTGACTACACTTCATGTATTTCATAACGGCTGTAGACGCTGCTGTGCCTTTTCCTTCGAATATGCATGCGTGCATGGCTAGCAGATGCATAGAAACTGTGATGAGTACACGAACTGGTTGTGCGTGAATTCTGAACGGAGTGAAGTGCTGAGGCCGTTTGAAAATGGCAAATGGCAAACTCGTGGCTAAACAGCAACACTCTTGACAACATGACGAAGCAGATACGTAGATTAAGAAACGAGTGGATAACTGTCAGAAAAGAGTCCATGAAGAAAAGACAACGTCTGTTTTACAAATTTTTTTAACAGGGATTTCAAGTTTTAAAAGATAAATATCTAGATTTCGCTACCAATATGTTAAATTATGAGAATTCCATGACTGCGTTGTGTGGAGCAAAGAGAGAAGCTATTGGGCAGACCCAGAAATCTAGTATTACTTCGGAGTTTCAGCTAAACGAAAACATTTTGAAATTAAATGAGGGTAATAGTTTTTTTTAACTCTCGATGTTTCTGTTTCTGACTAAAGAATCGCCGTGTCCGGTTGTGTATAAGCGGAGAAAATTTTGAGTGTCAATGGAACTGTACATGTGGACGGGACATTTCACAGGTGTTCGAATTAATTCGAACAACTCTAGACCATACATGTTGGAACAGGAAACACAGAAGAAGAGTCGATGGTATATTCTGTTATATTTGCTTTGCACCTACACAGTCAAAACAGACATGTAAGACCCTTTTCGGACCTGGTTGGTCAGCGAAATCTACAGTACTACTCTGTGAAATGGCTACAACCAAGAGTATGAAAACAATGTTGCACGAATCATCGCTTTCCATTTGCAATTTTTACTTCAACCAGTGTCTGTAGAAGACAATAAAAGCATTGGGATTAACGGAGGAATATAGCTATAGAAAATAATTTCGATTGTTGGCCACAGTGCCACAGGGGTACATCTTCCACCAAACAGGTTGGACTTGATAACTGCTTGGATTAGGTTGGAAAGCGAGTCCACAAATCAGTGCATGTACGTTGCATCCAGGTTAAGCCACTTGCTGACGATCTTATCGCGCAATTACACCACACTGCGGGGAAGCCGATGTCGTCGTTTTACCCGCTGTTATAACAGGTCCCACAGATTTTCTGTGGGGTTCGATTCAGGTGATTTTCCAGGCCACTCGAGATGTAATAGCGTAGGGCGGTGTTCAGAAAACCAGTCACATATTCTTCCAATCCGATGAACTTTGCCTATATGTGCAATGGTCTCTTGGGGCTGCCCGCCTCCAAATCTTCATTTCATTCAGTTTCCGTCTCAATGTTCTCTCGGTAACATGTTGTGATGGACTTTCATTCACTGCCTGCAGCAATTCATGTCGGGTTTGGAAGCAATTTAGACTCACAAGCGGCAAAATACATCTCCTGCCCCTCTCAGTCTAAATCTTTTTCCAGCCACAATTCTGAAGTCGTGCTTCCAGCCCACCTGTGTTACCCCACTGCTTGTAGGCACGTTGAGCAGCCGCCGCGAAACACCAACAAATCCAGCGACTTAACACCATATGACCATGGCCATGGCCATGGCCAAACACGGTTGCACCTATTTGCCATTCTGTCACATCCTTACATTTACCGCTGGTTACGTACAACTTCCGCTTGAAACATTAGTGTCTCAGCGATCGTCACTGCCTTATGTTCCCGTAAGGGAAGAGCACTTGACTGAATAAGGCGTCAAAAGTAAATGCTTAACAATTCACCCGTGCGTGACTAATGGGGTGAGCAATTTTCCGTCTGGTGAGCTTACAAATATCTTATCAAAAGTCAAACGAAAATTATGAAAATATGTCACGACTCTGGGGATTTAAGAACATGTTTAAAATCTCAGGCTCTCTTATAAAAAATTGAGTGAGACATTATAGCTAATAAAATAAGCCAAGAAGTTCAATCATTAGCTACGGTAACGTTGTTGAAAGAAGGAAGATAAAACCGAAGAGTAAAATGAAGCATATAACATACCTATGTACTATGTGCATAGCCAGCCCTAAGCCTGGATAAAATGTGAAAGTAGTTCATTATTATAAAACGGTCGGCAGAGTCAGCTCCCCTGCTGCGATTTGCATTGACGGTCGGAAAACCCAGGGATGAAATATCTGTGGTCGGAAACACCACGTTGACGTTACGGGTCGCAAAGCCCGCTGTAGAAAAGCCCACGATACCTAAATTTCGGGAGCAGTGAACCAAGGAGCAGGCGTTACCTTATAACGCTGTAACAAAATTTTTCTCTCTTTGTGTGACGTCATCTGCAGATGAATGCTCTTTGAACGTAGCATGGTACATCGATTAACTGCAACACTTTTTAAAAAAATTCTAATGATCTATGTTTGGCACATATATTAAGAAGAGACATTTTTCATTACATTCTTGTTTTCTGCAAGATGAAACCTGCTTCAAGTGAATATGTATGTAGTGTTTGCTAGCGACATCTACATCGACTTCTACATCTACATACATCAATCACTGCGAAGTCACGATGGAGAACGGATGGAATGATTAAAACCCCGGTGAACGCTATGATAATGTCCTTGCAATTCGTATGGGCTGAAATATATTCCTAGATTCTTTACTTAATACACACTCTTGAAACTTTGTAATTAGTAGACCATGGAGTAGTCTATTTTTAAGCGTCAGCCAATTAAGGTTTTCCAACATTACCGCGACGCTCTCCCAAGAGTCAGACAAATGTGTGACCATTCGTTGCTGTCCATCTTAGCACTCGTTCAATACACTGCATTAGTTCTATATGATATAGGTCTCACACACGTGGGTAACATTCTAAGACACAATACAAGAGTATTTTGTAAACAGTCTGCGTTGTAGACTGACTGCATTTTCTGTTACAACCCAAAAGTGTGCTTTACTTCCGCCTGGGGTCAATGTACTTCGTCACGTCACAGTTGACCTCGTCGTATGAAATGTTTGTTTTGCAGATACGCGAGGGCTATTGCTATTCTGTTGTTCTAAAACTAGTGTTACGTGTGATAAAAGCGGATGTTAGTTTGAGAGTTACAAGTAAGGATCGTGGATCGATCTTTCACTGGAGTCATCAAAATTGCAAGGCTAATGAATTATTTCATGGTGCACTCCCATGGAGGTGCAGATTATGCAGACGAGAAAACAAAATCGTGTAACAAGGAAGAAAGATTCAGATAGACTAATAAATGATATATCTTGAATTATTTGTGTTGAATGGATAAAAACGATGAACTTTGGGTCTAGTAACACGATAAAAGTGTAAACACAGATGTCACATGTGAATTACTGTTATCGGGCAGTTTGAGGTGTTACCTGAAGGAGGAGTGAAAGAGCCTCAGTCAGTAACTTTATCTTGGAACTCTTTCATTTGGTTCGTGCTTGCATAGAGAAACAACAATACTGGAACTGAGTCCGCCTCGATGCAAAACACCTTGTTATTCGTTTACTTTTTTATTTTCCAAACAACATTCGGCGAAAAATATCACCATCATCAGTGGATTTTTTAAATCCAAAACATGCAGAAAACAGCATAATTATACACATACAGTAAGATATTGTTACATTTTTATCGTTCGTTTATTGAAACAGTTTGCTATGGATATTTTCATACTACCTTATTTATTATATGTTATGGCACGTTTTTAAGAATTATTGTCTCTGTTTGAGGCATATTTTCTGTGCTTTTTTCTGTTGCCGATTTTTCTCAGCGTGCGTCATGTCATCTGCAACTGTGTCAGCAGCTGTTAGTAAAGAAATACTCAAATGTGAACTTAGTATGTCGGAATTATACACTTGGCGTTGCGGTAGTGTTGTGGAATCCAGCTTTGGCGTGTACTGGGCTGTTACTTAGTTATTCGTGTACTCACGTTAGTTGGATGGCATGTAGCTGATTCTATACATAGAAAAACATAACTTTCGCACTTTGTTTATGATCAAGAACATTACTTCATTTTGCTGTTGGCGTGTGTCACGAGAGGAGTATCGCATGTTGCGAGAAGGCTATGAAAGTACTGTCCGCCTACGGAGCATAGCGGTAGCGTTACCGCCTACCATGCAGAGGGCCCGGGTTCTATTCCCGGCAGGGGTTGGTTGGTTTTGAGGAAGGAGACCAGACAGCGTGGTCATTGGTCTCATCGGACTAGAGAAGGATGGGGAAGGAAGTCGGCCGTGCCCTTTCAGGGGAACCATCCCGGCATTTGCCTGGAGTGATTTAGGGAAATCACGGAAAACCTAAATCAGGATGGCCGGACGCGGGATTGAACCGTCGTCCTCCCGAATGCGAGTCCAGTGTCTAACCACTGCGCCACCTCGCTCGGTCCGGCAGGGGATTGGGTATTGTGTGTCCATGACCATTATCATCATCATTGACTCGCAAGTCGCCGATGTTGCTTTAGCTAAAGAGGACTTGCATACGGCGGCCTAACTCTTCCGCATGGGGCCTCCCGGCCAACAATGCCATACGATCATTACGAAAGTACTCCCGCTACAGTTTTCATAGCTTCCTCGCAACATGCGATACACCTCTCGCTACACACGCGAACAGCAAGGCGGCGTAATGTTCTTGATCATAAACAAAGTTCTAAAGTTATATTTTTCTATGTATAGAGTCAGCTACATGTCGTCCAACTAACGTTAGTACACGAATAATTAAGTAACAGGCCAGTACACACCAGAGCTGGATTCCACAACACTACCGCAACCCCAAGTGTATAATGCCGACATACTAAGTTCACCTTTTAGCATTTCTTTACTAACAGTCGCTCACACAGTTGCAGATGACATGCCGTACGCTGAGAAAAAAGCACAGAAAATATGCCTCAAACAGCGACAATAATTTTTAAAAACATGCCATAAGATACAATAAATAAGATACTATGAAAATATCCATAGCAAACTATATTTCAAAAAATGAACAGTAAAAATGTAATAATGTCTTACTGTGTATGTATAACTATGCTATTTTCTGCATGTTTTAGATTTTTAAAAACCCACAACAAATAACAAGTGTTCTGCGTCGAGGCAGACTCAATTCTTATATTGTTGTTAGTCAGCTTTAGAAACATATACAGCGCATCAGACGAACGACGTTAAATCACAGACGTCGTGAAACGGGACTGGAACAGAAGCTGCCGTTATTGCCTGCATGGTTGTCACAACTGTCAGCTGAAGATCCAAGATTAAATAAGTTACTGTTAACTGTGTAAAATCTTGTATTTGAACATACTCTGTTGGCGCAGTTACGATTTGGTATGCGCTAATCATTGCTTACACATGGACAGAGGATTACCTTATTTTCTTGCAGAGTGTTGTACACAAATACACACGTATTAAAATTATGTATTAGTTAGCACCTAGGACAATGGTTCCCAGGCTGTTGGTAACTACCCCTGAGGGGTTAAAACGAAATTTTCTGAGGGCTGAAACCAAAATGGTTTGATTGTGTTTCGGTCACGAAAGAAAATAGTTTTTCAAAGATTACTCCTACTAGCATTAGTTCATAAAATTGTAATACTGATTACATAAGTTACCAACAATTACATTTTTTTTAAATTCTGGAATTGACGTGTGATTCAGTGTGATGGAGGTTACAGCATGTGAACCGAATGTATAAACAATGTCTTCGTCACATAGTCCACCAACATACACATACTTACTACTTTGATCCACGCATCTAAGACAGTAAAATTTAAACACACACATTACATATGCCTAAATATCTCATTAAAACGTATTCTTCTAACTGTAGTTAGTTCGCGCAGTCGACCAGAAAGTGCTTGGTCTTTCACTTTGCAGCAGGTAACAAACTATGGACAGCACGAAACAACTGTAGCAACGTAATGGTTCCTAGACTGCATTAGGGCCTATTTTGTACTATTGTTATTAGTGGCAGTAGTCAGACACGAAAGTTTGGCTGCCTCAAATGGCTCTGAGCACTATGGGACTTAACATCGATGGTCATCAGTCCCCTAGGAACTACTTAAACCTAACTAACCTAAGGACAGCACACAACACCCAGTCATCACGAGGCAGAGAAAATCCCTGACCCCTCCGGGAATCGAACCCGGGAATCCGGGCGTGGGAAGCGAGAACGCTACCGCACGACCACGAGCTGCGGACGTTGGCTGCCTCAAACCTTCCCATTTCTGCCATTTTAGAAATAAGGAGTCCAGTAATCAAGTGATTTACAGGTAATAAGTGTGATGCACTCGTTTAGCTTGTTCGTTTTTAAATGTAGTGCAGGGTATGGGTGAAGCGAGTGTCGCTAGGGAGAGGAGTGATGCAGAGGAAGCATGTTTTGCAACAAGAATCTAGCCTCAATGTCACTGTAAGCTTTCATTGCTGAGAAGGAATTGTAGGTAACACTATTTCCTAAGAATTACTTCGTAATTCCACAAGAGAAGGTTCACTCAGTAGTTCGTGGTTTAATAACACGCCAGAAAAAGCTAAATACTTCATTAATCTGCCATCATCATAAAAATAAGAGGGTTGAAACAAAATTGTTTTTCGTGCTCAAGTTAAGCAAGGCGCTAATGTTGATGATGATAGGCGGTGGGAGGAGGTGGTTCCAAGCTAATATCTGATTACACTTGGAGGTAATGATCTCAGAAATGTTGGGAACCACTGAACTAGGAGTATAAGTAAAGGAAAAGCTTAAGAAACTGGAGGATCACTAACCGCGAAAGAGTACGCCTGAGTTGAGGACCTCATCCGGCATCTAATGTAATTCGAATCTTACAACAAAGATAAAATAAAATAAATTCGTGGCTAGAAAAATAGCTTAAAACATTCTGTGAAATACAGATTTTGTTTTATAAGATACCTAAACCGACCAAATCTTTTATTTTTATGTTTAGCAATAATGCCACTGTGAAATGACAGTATATGTTCCAGACTCGAGACTTCCCTCTCATCGTGTCCCTCTCGTTCTTAATGTCATATTTTCTAAAGTGTACTGGATCGTAGTGGATGTTGTACATTTTTGTGGAGTTCCATTGGCGACTACTGGCTATTTAGACGTTATCACAGACGTTGGGGCTTGCTGAGGCAGAGGTGGCTGCCGACGTCCTAACTACGCTCTGCATGGGGCGAGCCCCATAACTCGCGGTCTGCAGGGAGCGCTTATCGCCTGTTTGCGCCTGTGCATTGGAGGGGCAGTTTGTAGTCGACATTAGCGTTATGGAGAGCCGATCATCTGTGTATGGGGGCATGCCACGCGTACTATATATCCACAGTCACCCGACTGGAAACCAGATAGACTCGTGCTTTCAGTGACTGTTGAGTTAGCGCCATTAGTCGAATTACGTATGTTGAAAACATGTTACTGTGTTATACACTGTGTCTTTCATAAATGTCAACTTTAGCTCATTTCTTCTTATTCTTCATATTTGACATTTCCACCTCCTTCACACGTACAAACGATACCTTGTGCGTCAGGACGCATGCTAAGTTACTGGAGTAGGCATTCGCTTCTATGTCTGTACCCGCATTTTCCACAAGGAGCGTGATGGTGGATAATTGGAACACACGTATCAGTATCTCCTCTTCTGTGCTACGAGCAACTGGTTTATTTTATTTAATCGTATGGCTAGGGCCCCTTGTCGGGCAGACCTTTCGACGGGTGTCGAACTTTCAAATTGACGCCACTTCGGCGAAATGCAGTCGATGAGGATGATAAGATGATGATGACAGCACAACACCCAGTCCCTGGGAGGAGAAAATTCCCCGACCCAGCCGGGAATCGAACCCGGGCCCAGAGGATTGACACTCCGTCAATGCTGACCATTCAGCTACCGGGGGCGGACTCGAGGAATTGGTGAACAGGAACAACGACTGAAAATAAACTTGCATAACGAATTCGAATTTCACTGTTGTTACTGTCGCGATGATTTCCGCTAATATACGTGTAAAGAAATAATTTGTTCCGTGATTTTGCTTGCTGTGTACTGCCTTGCAATTTTAACAATCCGTATCTCAATAATGCTGTGCGTCGCTCTTGAAATGTCTGCCAGTGGAGTAAATGTAGCATCTCCGTGACATTTTCAAACACCAGACCAGGCGGTGACGAAACGTATTGCTCTTCCTTGGACCTTCTCTTGACTCTCTATTAATGCTAACTTGTAACGGTACCAGGCTAGTGAGCAATACTCAAGTACCGTTCCAGGGTAGCGTTTGGAAGCTGTCTCTTTCGTGGATGAATTGTATTTTCTAAAAATTCTTTCAGTGAACCTCAGTGTGACAGCAGGCTTTCCAGCAACTAGTTTTATATGGTCATTCCACAATAAATCACTCCAGACACATTGCCTGATGGACTTCACGATTGTGAAATGTTTGGAGTGAGTGAGTGTCAGTCACATAATCAAGCAATATAAGTATGAAGCACGACATTATAATAGTTTTGAGATGACCGTAATAGACGTATTTATTAACAAAATAAACTAAATCCGACGCAGTGAGATTTACATATACTGCCTGAAAAAAGTGAAGTTCCGGGATGGTGAGGAAGATATGTAATGTTATTGCAGTGAATGTTCAAATGTTCAAATGTGTGTGAATTCCTAAGGGACCAAACAGTTGAAGTCATCGGTCCCTAAACTTACACAATACTTAAATTAACTTCTGCTGGCGACAATACACACACACACACACACACACACACACACACACACATGCCCGAGGGAGGACTCGAACCTCCGGCGGGATGGTATTGCAGTGATTATAAAGCCGAGCCAAATTTACATCCGCTCTGGCCTGGATACATGCAGTGATTCCGTTTGGAAGTATCCCATATACCCGTTGTACCCCTCCTGACTCTAGATGGCCCACAGCTGCTGTAACTGACCCTTGACATCTTGGATACTGGCACTGGGGCGGAGCTGTCATCCGAACTGGTTCCACAGATGTCCATCAGGGACAGATCCGGGGATCTTGATAGGCACGAGAGTACCTCAACATCACGCACATAGTCCATAGAGACACATGTCACGTGTGAACGGGCACTGTCCTGCTGAAAAATGGCAGCACGACACTGTCACACGTTAGGTAACCTTGAGGACACAGGATGTTCGTGACATGCCGTTGTGGCATCAGAGTTTCCTCAAACACTATCACCCATGACGTGAAGTCATAACCGATGGCTTCCCACACCACGACGCCTCCTTGATGCCTCTCCAAAACATTAGAAGAATGGGACTATTTCGAGGTCGCTATCATAATCGCCCGTTATGGTTATCCAGAACAGCACAGAACCACGTTACATCGCTGAATACGACGTGGCTCCTTTCAAAAGTGCTCTATGCTTCCCGATCACGGCGCCACTCTATATGTAGCCGTTTTTGATGTGCTGTTAACGTCAGCCTGCGCTAAGGGTACCAAATCTCTAGTCCAGCTGCTACTGGTCTCCGACCAATGATGCAGGATGACTCTGAACATTGTAGGGAGTCTCTTATTTGTTTCATATGGCAGACATAGATTTGAAGGGATTACGATGTGCTTGGTTTACAGTACAATGATCCTCCTTTGTGGTGGTTAGACGTGGTCCATCAGAACCTCGCCAAAGAGTATACCTGCCCTCAGATTCCCGTACAAACAATATGCAGGCCATTGTCACATCCGAATGCCACACAGATCTGGATATTGTACGATTCGATCGGCTGACCAAATGGAGACTCACAATGAAACCCCTTTCCAACTGTGTGAGGAGCATCTAGCCGTCCCTCGTAGTGATCACTCAACACCTGACGCTGTTCACCCACTTATATTTCCCACAAAGCCTGGTAACAACTTTTACAGGATGGCAGCCATTCAAGGAATATTTTAGGGAATTGGTTTAAAAAAATTGAATTCAAAGGCCCAGTGGAATCTTTACAAATTTTTCTCCCAGAGTAATTCATACCGTGTCTACGTGACACAAGCCGCTTGCCTTACTATACAGAGGCGGTTCTGTCGAGTTAAAGCTGCTGGCAGGAGACGCCCTGAGCCCTCTGCTGAAACTGCTAGCGAATTAACGTCATTGATTTTAGCCAATAGCGTGCGCGGGATACCTATCACGTGTGTGGACGCTGCGGTGCAGAACACAGTTGCCCCTCTCTCTTGTAATCCAGACCTCGAGCAGAACAGACGTTTTTTTGGAAGGCAGAGCTCAGGCTCTGCTTTTCACGACCGGCCACCAACGTAAGTTAACATGAACCGCTTCCCCTTCCGTTGCCCATTTTAATTAATTGTTCGTCCTTCTAGACTGGCCTAAACCTTCTAACTTCCGAACATAGGCGCACCCTTTGTACTCCGTTTATTGAAATATATACTCTTTATTGTACTTAATTATCTGATATGTCATTTAACGGCAGCCCTGGTTGCCCACTATCAAATCATCACCGCTCGACCTCCTGCACACTGCCGCCACAAGACATATTTAACAAATTTCTACCCCCTTCCCTGCCATTTTATACATTAACATTGGTGTCAGAAGTTTCTCTGTCCATCCCCAAACCACGTACTCTTTTACAAACGCTATAAATGAAAAACAGTGCCGGCCGGAATGACCGAGCGGCTCTAGGCGTTTCAGTCTGGAACCGCGCAACCGGTACGGTCGCAAGTTCGAATCCTGCCTCGGGCATGAATGTGTGTGATGTCCTTAGGTTGGTTAGGTTTAAGTAGTTCTAAGTTGTAGGCGACTGATGACCTCAGATGTTAAGTCCCATAGTGCTCAGAGCCATTTGAACCATTCTGAAAAACAGTGAGGCACAGTGGAGGCCGTTCTATCTGTCCCAGAGAATTGCAACTCTAAACACTTGCTGAAGTGTCAACAACAAGTCCCTGCATTAGTTCTCTGACGCAGAGACCTCCCCTTACG
This sequence comes from Schistocerca nitens, assembly GCF_023898315.1. Classification (NCBI taxonomy): domain Eukaryota; kingdom Metazoa; phylum Arthropoda; class Insecta; order Orthoptera; family Acrididae; genus Schistocerca; species Schistocerca nitens. Next base: position 587,136,692 of record NC_064615.1, on the reverse strand, counting down.
TGAGAGTATCTTTTGAAAGAAGTCTCATGAAACTTCCGCTGATATACGTTATATATTTGTATATTGCACTATAGTCATTTCCTTGGGGCACGTCCTATGCTACTTTGACATCTAAATTTTCAATTCGCTAAAATGCTGAGCTGAATTCTATCTGCTAGGAAGTTGTTGTAACACACTAGCACAGTAATAAACTATGCACTACGAAAAAATTTCGCCTAAATGAAAATGAACATTTGATTTTCTCATTGACTGTCTACACGTGTTTTGTGGATATTCGTTTTAAAGTAATTGTTTGTTCATGTTATTATAGTCTCTGTGCCGCTGTTGGTCACAGTGTTCTGTCTTTGGAAAGTAAACACTCAGAAACCGGAAGCTTGTGGAAGCACTTGCTTGCTCCTTCTACTGTTGTTCGGATAGACGACAGAGGAGTGGTATAGCAAGTGGAAGTGCGGGGAATGGTGGGGGGCGGGGAGATTTGTTAACGTGAGACTGAAATACCCACGTGTTGGTATAGTTACGAAACTTCATCTACCACCAATGGACGTCTCCGCAAAACCAGATATAAATAATACACACATCAAAAAATGTTTTGCATCACCCGGTTCCCAGAATTCCTGATGATAAACGTTGACTGTGGATATTGTATCAAAGACACAGTTCCTTTGACTGTTCAGAGACGTGACTAATCCCGTCCAAAGATGTAAACAACATGCATGAGCAGAGCCTATTAGAAGGAGGCGGTCCGTCAGCCGATCAGTTCCAGTCATTCCACCGGGAAGGAGGTACACGGCTCGTATTGTCTGTAGTTCAAGCCATGCCTAGACAGTCAATACCGCGGTTCGAACGCGTCCTCATTGTTACTTTATGCCACGAAGGGCTCTTAAGAAGGGAAGTGTCCAGGCGTCTCGGAGTGAACCAAAGCGATGTTGTTCGGACATGGAGGAGATGCAGAGAGACAGAAATTGTCGATGACATGTCTGGCTCAGGCCACCCAAGGGTTAGTACTGCAGTGGATGACCGCTACCTACGGATTATGGCTCGGAAGAACCCTGAGAGCAACGCCACCATGTTAAATAATGCTTTTCGTGGAGCCACAGGACGTCGTGTTACGACTAAAACTGTGCGCAATAGGCTGCATGATGCGCAACTTCACCCCCGACGTCTCTGGCGAAGTCGTTCTTTGCAACCACGACACCATGCAGCGCAGTACAGATGACCCAACAACATGCCGAATGGACCGCTCAGGACTGGCATCACGTTCTCTTCACCGATGAGTCGCATACGCCTTCAACCAGACAATCGTGGGAGATGAGTATGGAGGCAACCCGGTCAGGCTGAACGCCTTAGACATACTGTCGAGCGAGTGCAGGATTCCCTGCTGTTTTGGGGTGGCACTATGTGGGGTCGGCGTAAGCCGCTGGTGGACATGGAAGGTGCAGTAACGCCTGTACGATACCTAAATGCCATCCTCCGACCGACAGTGCAACCATATCGGCAGCATATTGGCGAGGAATTCGTCTTCATGGATGAAAATTCGCGCCCCCATCGTGTACATCTTGTGAATGAGTTCCTTCAGGATAACGACATCGCTCGACTAGAGTGACCAGAATGTTCTCCAGACATGAACCCTATCGAACATGCCTGGGATAGATTGAAAAAGGCTATTTCTGGACGACGTGACCCACCAGCAACTCTGAGGGATCTACGCCGAATCGCCGTTGAGGAATGGGACAATCTGGACGAACAGTGCCTTGATTAACTTGTGGATAGTATGCCACTACGAATACCGGCATGCCTCAGTGCAAGAGGACGTGCTACTGGGTATTAGAGGTACCGGTGTGTACAGAAATCTCTACCACAACTCTGAAGGTCTCGCTGTGTGGTGATACATCATGCAATATATGGTTTTCATGAGCAATAAAAAGGGCGGAAATGATGTTTATGTTGATCTCTATTCCAGTTTTCTGTACAGGTTCCGGAACTCTCGGATCAGGTGATGCAAAACTTTTTTTGATGTGTGTAGTAGCATTTACTGAGTCTAAGATTAGCGTTTTTAGAGATTAAAGTGACTACATGATCAAATTATTGGCAGTTTGAAATACATAGCTTGCCAGTTGCAGAACACACTCTTGATCTGAGATATCACTATAGTGACCTCAGAGCACGAAAAGGTGGCTGTGATCCAAGATGGTGTGAGTGGGTGGTGGAGGAAAGGTTGATGCCCACGAAGCTCCAGAGAAAGGTCGCAAATTCTTTATTGAAGCGTTTGCACCGTGTAGTACACCGATTAAGTGACCGTCTGGCCACTATTGCTGGACTGGCTGCTTGCACATCCCACACTGCTGTCGTGGAGTCTCCGCCATGCAGCAGCAGCCTCGTTATGTAAACCGACATGAGGCTCCTGTGGCATCGGCGTCTATATTTGACGATGCCGTATCTGCTAGGGCGGCGCTTCAGTTGTGTCACGGTATGGGAAGCCCACTGCGATGAGGCGCTCATTCTGCGATGACGAAAGACAGCCGCTGTGTGAGGGGAGCGACCCGCTACTCCTTGGGAAGGAGTCGGGAGCACTGCTGGAGCAGACCTAGATGGCCTGGTGTGCTGTGCTGCTAAGTTTGGGAGGGACTTAGCACATAGAGCCGTTAGCCAGCCATGATCTTAAGCCGATGACTTCTACCATGAGGTCCATGTGGTGACGTCGCCTGAAAAATCTTTGAGACTGAGATTAATTTCGTTACAAAATGACCGGTACTTATAGTCATCAGATGTGTGCTTATTATAAAGAAGTGCCACTATCAGCCATGTGTCCAATGACATCCGGTACCTATAGTCATCAGCAGTGTGCTTGTTATAAAGAAGTGCCACTATCATTCATGTATCCTAAGACATCACTGCCAAAGCCAGTGAGGACATCTGCCTTGACTATTGCTGCACAAGTTCGTGCCATACTCTGAGTCTACCGTTCCAGCAAGCTAATCTGCCCCATAACATTGTGTCTGCGTTGTTGAATTATTACAGTGACAATATTCTGCGCTCGCCTTTGTCGGCGTGACTGTAATATACCACTCAGGCTCACACTATTACGCCCGTACATGATCGGTGCGCTACATTACTGTAAAGTCTTCTATACAGTCAGTAAGACTGTCTATATTCACTAGGCAATAGTCCAGAACTTCATCGAATACCTTTTGAAAGTCGACGGATTTCACATCAACTGAGGTGCCACTATCTGCTGGCTTCTTACGAAGAGAGGTAGCTCAGTTGTTAGTGCTTGCATTCGGGTGGTCAATGGTTCAAATATCCGCCTAGCCATCCATCCATATTTAGGTTTTCCGTGATTTACCTAAATCGCTTAGGACCTATGGAAGGATGGTTCCTTTGAAAATGTGTAAGGTTTCTGTATTACGAGAGATAACAGTCAGCTGTTGGTGGTTGGTGAGTGTGCAGCGCGGATGGCGAACATGGTAGCTAGATGTCGATATACGTTATGCTCCCTGAAATCACAGAACATTTGGAATGAGGTAACATGGGCAGCGTTCATAGTTGCTGCGATCGCTAGTTGTAATACTAATGGAAACTGTTTTAAGTCACATTCAACTTTCCATGAATTTTCAAAACGTAAAAGATGAAATTCTGACCAACAATCACTACTTTGGTATCCATTTCAAAATTATCAATACTGTGTACTACAATATATTTTCACCTCACACTTTTTAAAGGCAATTTCAAAAGAAATAATGAGAATTTTTAAGTAATTCGTGTATTAAATTTTATTTCTGTTCATGCTTGTTTCGGTATTATTGTATGTGACAATGTTTAAAGAGTATTCGAAGTCTGAATACTTAAGTAACTAAAATTTCTTGTAGTTCTCGTATCTCAGTATAACTTCCGTTTAAAATAACCTTTAATTTACTTACCTAGCTGCATTCTTGATAATACACTATATCCTTATTTGGAAGCAGCTAAAGTTAATTATGAGGCTATCGCCCATGTAGGATCCGTTACAGCAGCTCAAAGATTTATTTTCATGCATTAAAGAACAATGTTTTCCATTGCGCAGGTAAGAATCAATTGCAGGACCAAGATAAATTGTCGTGTGATGTAGTTAAGAAACAGTTGTAATCTGAAGGTCGCATTTTTTGATAGTATACAGATTTAATACGCAACAGCTAATTATTGTATCTCTTGATCTACATCTACATCTACATTTGTACTCCGCAAGCCACCCAACGGTGTGTGGCGGAGGGCACTTTACGTGCCACTGTCATTACCTCGCTTTCCTGTTCCAGTCGCGTATGGTTCGCGGGAAGAACGACTGTCTGAAAGCCTCCGTGCGCGCTCTAATCTCTCTAATTTTACATTCGTGATCTCCTCGGGAGGTATAAGTAGGGGGAAGCAATATATTCGATACTTCATCCAGAAACGTACCCTCTCGAAACCTGGCGAACAAGCTACACCGCGATGCAGAGCGCCTCTCTTGCAGAGTCTGCCACTTGAGTTTATTAAACATCTCCGTAACGCTATCACGGTTACCAAATAACCCTGTGCCGAAACGCGCCGCTCTTCTTTGGATCTTCTCTATCTCCTCCGTCAACCCGATCTGGTAGGGATCCCACACTGATGAGCAATACTCAAGTATGGGTCGAATGAGTGTTTTGTAAGCCACCTCCTTTGTTGATGGACTACATTTTCTAAGCACTCTCCCAATGAATCTCAACCTGGTGCCCGCCTTACCAACAATTAATTTTATATGATCATTCCACTTCAAATCGTTCCGCACGCATACTCCCAGATATTTTACAGAAGTAACTGTTACCAGTGTTTGTTCCGCTATCATATAATCATACAATAAAGGATCCTTCTTTCTATGTATTCGCAATACATTACATTTGTCTATGTTAAGGGACAGTTGCCACTCCCTGCACCAAGTGCCTATCCGCTGCAGATCTTCCTGCATTTCGCTACAATTTTCTAAGGCTGCAAGTTCTCTGTATACTACAGCATCATCCGCGAAAAGCCGCATGGATCTTCCGACACTATCTACTAGGTCATTTATATATATTGTGAAAAGCAATGGTCCCATAACACTCCCCTGTGGCACACCAAAGGTTACTTGAACGTCTGCAGACGTCTCTCCATTGAGAACAACATGCTGTGTTCTGTTTGCTAAAAACTCTTCAATCCAGCCACACAGCTGGTCTGATATTCCGTAGGCTCTTACTTTGTTTATCAGGCGACAGTGCGGAACTGTATCGAACGCCTTCCGGAAGTCAAGAAAAATAGCATCTACCTGTGAGCCTGTATCTAATATTTTCTGGGTCTCATGAACGAATAAAGCGAGTTGGGTCTCACACGATCGCTGTTTCCGGAATCCATGTTGATTCCTACATAGTAGATTCTGGGCTTCCAAAAACGACATGATACTCGAGCAAAAAACATGTTCTAAAATTCTACAACAGATCGACGTCAGAGATATAGGTCTATAGTTTTGCGCATCTGCTCGACGACCCTTCTTGAAGACTGAGGCTACCTGTGCTCTTTTCCAATCATTTGGAACCTTCCGTTCCTCTAGAGACTTGCGGTACACGGCTGTTAGAAGGCGGCCAGTTCTTTCGCGTACTCTGTGTAGAATCGAATTGGTATCCCGTCAGGTCCAGTGGACTTTCCTCTGTTGAGTGATTCCAGTTGCTTTTCTATTCCTTGGACACTTATTTCGATGTCAGCCATTCTTTCGTTTGTGCGAGGATTTAGAGAAGGAACTGCAGTGCCGTCTTCCTCTGTGAAACAGCTTTGGAAAAAGGTGTTTAGTATTTCAGCTTTACGCGTGTCATCCTCTGTTTCAATGCCATCATCATCCCGGAGTGTCTGGATATGCTGTTTCGAGCCACTTACTGATTTAACGTAAGACCAGAACTTCCTAGGATTTTCTGTCAAGTCAGTACATAGAATTTTACTTTCGAATTCACTGAACGCTTCACGCATAGCCCTCCTTACGCTAACTTTGACATCGTTTAGCTTCTGTTTGTCTGAGAGGTTTTGGCTGCGTTTAAACTTGGAGTGAAGCTCTCTTTGCTTTCGCAGTAGTTTCCTTTGTTGTTGTACCACGGTGGGTTTTTCCCGTCCCTCACAGTTTTACTCGGCACGTACCTGTCTAAAACGCATTTTACGATTGCCTTGAACTTTTTCCATAAACACTCAACATTGTCAGTGTCGGAACAGAAATTTTCGTTTTGATCTGTTAGGTAGTCTGAAATCTGCCTTCTATTACTCTTGCTAAACAGATAAACCTTCCTCCCTTTTTTTTATATTCCTATTAACTTCCATATTCAGGGATGCTGCAACGGCCTTATGATCACTGATTCCCTGTTCTGCACATACAGAGTCGAAAAGTTCGGGTCTGTTTGTTATCAGTAGGTCCAAGATGTTATCTCCACGAGTCGGTTCTCTGTTTAATTCAAAAATGGTTCAAATGGCTCTGAGCACTATGGGACTTAACATCTGTGGTCATCAGTCCCCTAGAACTTAGAACTACTTAAACCTAACTAACCTAAGGACATCACACACATCCATGCCCGAGGCAGGATTCGAACCTGCGACCGGAGCGGTCACGCGGTTCCAGACTGAAGCGCCTTTAACCGCACGGCCACACCGGCCGGCTCTCTGTTTAATTGCTCGAGGTAATTTTCGGATAGTGCACTCAGTATAATGTCACTCGATGCTCTGCCCTACCACCCGTCCTAAACATCTGAGTGTCCCAGTCTATATCTGGTAAATGGAAATCACCACCTAAGACTATAACATGCTGAGAAAATTTATGTGAAATGTATTCCAAATTTTCTCTCAGTTGTTCTGCCACTAATGCTGCTGAGTCGGGAGGTCGGTAAAGGGAGCCAATTATTAACCTAGCTCGGTTGTTGAGTGTAACCTCCACCCATAATAATTCACAGGAACTATCCACTTCTACTTCACTACAGGATAAACTACTACTAACAGCGACGAACACTCCACCACCGGTTGCATGCAATCTATCCTTTCTAAACACCGTCTGTACCTTTGTAAAAATTTCGGCAGAATTTATCTCTGGCTTCAGCCAGCTTTCTGTACCTATAACGATTTCAGCTTCGGTGCTTTCTATCAGCGCTTGAAGTTCCAATGCAGCTTCGACAGTTGACAATTACAATACCGATAGCTGCTTGGTCTCCACATGTCCTGACTTTGCTCCGCACCCGTTGAGGCTGTTGCCCTTTCTGTACTTGCCCAAGGCCATCTAACCTAAAAAAACCGCCCAGCCCACGCCACACAACTCCTGCTACCCGTGTAGCCGCTTGTTGCGTGTAGTGGCCTCCTGACCTATCCAGCGGAACCCGAAACCCCACCACCCTATGGTGAGGAAGTCATTCAGTGTGTTACAAATAGCTACTCTTTGTATTCGGTTATGAATAGATTACAGAATGTGTAATTGAGTTTAGAGTAATTAAATTTCATATATTGGTCGAAATTTTTACAGTTAATGTTCATATTCAAAAGTAGTATACATGTGAGACCTCTAGGTTACGGCGTACTGATGACGCAGTAATCAGAATTAGAACATTTGTTTCTGCTTTCTAAATAATAAACTAACGCAAGACACTGTATTTCGGTAGAATGAGGCAGCATTGATTATTTTATTGAAACACGGTTCAAAGGCGATGTTGCAATTGCATCTAGAACAGCTTATCCTATGTTTTTGAATCATTACTCAATTAGAGAAGTACACTCAAACGTTATACAGGGAGAGACATAAACTAAAAGATTCTACTTCTGCTGTAGTATACAGACCGTATAACGGTTGTAGTGAGGAGTGCACTGGAGAGGGAAGCTTGGACAGTGGACACTACTGCACTTCAACCAGCACCTTTCACAAGGAGTTTTTGTCTCACAGTTTCTCGTGAGAAGTTTACACCCAATAGTTTCATAGGGCATGGCTGGTTTCCTTCCGTACACTTCCCAAATTCGAGCTTGTTCTCCGTCGTTAATGACTTATTTGTCGACAATCATCTCTTATCTTCCTTCCCACCTTCTACTGCGTTCCAGATTTTATGGATGAACACAGAGAACTGAGCACATGCTCAACGTATGTTGAATCCATGTTCGTTCCTGCAAGAGGTTTTTTCGGTATCGAAAGAGGTCATAAAGAGCCAGAATATAAAGTGCTTAATTCTACAAAAGAATAATAGCATCTATGCAGGTCCATTGTTACACTCATGCTTCCCACATCCATTCATGAAAAAGCGAAATACCCGCACGTTTTTACAATCAGTTGGAACGGTTAGTTGCTCTAGCAACCAACGATTAACTGCTATAGAAGGGTGGAAGTTGATTACTACACTCCTGGAAATTGAAATAAGAACACCGTGAATTCATTGTCCCAGGAAGAGGAAACTTTATTGACACATTCCTGGGGTCAGGTACATCACATGATCACACTGACAGAACCACAGGCACATAGACACAGGCAACAGAGCATGCACAATGTCGGCACTAGTACAGTGTATATCCACCTTTCGCAGCAATGCAGGCTGCTATTCTCCCATGGAGACGATCGTAGAGATGCTGGATGTAGTCCTGTGGAACGGCTTGCCATGCCATTTCCACCTGGCGCCTCAGTTGGACCAGCGTTCGTGCTGGACGTGCAGACCGCGTGAGACGACGCTTCATCCAGTCCCAAACATGCTCAATGGGGGACAGATCCGGAGATCTTGCTGGCCAGGGTAGTTGACTTACACCTTCTAGAGCACGTTGGGTGGCACGGGATACATGCGGACGTGCATTGTCCTGTTGGAACAGCAAGTTCCCTTGCCGGTCTAGGAATGGTAGAACGATGGGTTCGATGACGGTTTGGATGTACCGTGCACTATTCAGTGTCCCCTCGACGATCACCAGTGGTGTACGGCCAGTGTAGGAGATCGCTCCCCACACCATGATGCCGGGTGTTGGCCCTGTGTGCCTCGGTCGTATGCAGTCCTGATTGTGGCGCTCACCTGCACGGCGCCAAACACGCATACGACCATCATTGGCACCAAGGCAGAAGCGACTCTCATCGCTGAAGACGACACGTCTCCATTCGTCCCTCCATTCACGCCTGTCGCGACACCACTGGAGGCGGGCTGCACGATGTTGGGGCGTGAGCGGAAGACGGCCTAACGGTGTGCGGGACCGTAGCCCAGCTTCATGGAGACGGTTGCGAATGGTCCTCGCCGATACCCCAGGAGCAACAGTGTCCCTAATTTGCTGGGAAGTGGCGGTGCGGTCCCCTACGGCACTGCGTAGGATCCTACGGTCTTGGCGTGCATCCGTGCGTCGCTGCGGTCCAGTCCCAGGTCGACGGGCACGTGCACCTTCCGCCGACCACTGGCGACAACATCGATGTACTGTGGAGACCTCACGCCCCACGTGTTGAGCAATTCGGCGGTACGTCCACCCGGCCTCCCGCATGCCCACTATACGCCCTCGCTCAAAGTCCGTCAACTGCACATACGGTTCACGTCCACGCTGTCGCGGCATGCTACCAGTGTTAAAGACTGCGATGGAGCTCCGTATGCCACGGCAAACTGGCTGACACTGACGGTGGCGGTGCACAAATGCTGCGCAGCTAGCGCCATTCGACGGCCAACACCGCGGTTCCTGGTGTGCCCGCTGTGCCGTGCGTGTGATCATTGCTTGTACAGCCCTCTCGCAGTGTCCGGAGCAAGTATGGTGGGTCTGACACACCGGTGTCAATGTGTTCTTTTTTCCATTTCCGGGAGTGTATATTGTAGAATCGTACAGCTACTCCATTTGGCGTAGCATTCTATGTTGCCAGTTATTTATTCTTCTGTTCTGCAATCACTTATTTCGATACACAGGATGAACCATAGCTCCACCGACAAACACTCAGATGTAGTAGTATGAACCAAAACAAGAAAAAAAAATCCAGTAAACATGATCTCTACAATGCATTCCTTAAAAACTAAGAACACTTGTTTATCTTCGCTAATGTGAAACACATTTCTTCTGCTAGGTGTGTGTCACGACGACCTGGTGTTTCGATTCATACTATCACCTCTGAAAGTTTGTAGGTGTAGTTCTGGTTCACCATGTAGACATTTTTTTACAAAAGAATTTTGTAAGACGGACTTTAGAAGTTTGGGCTTCTCCAGCATTCTCCGACTGAAGTCAACACCAACTGTGAGCGACCTTACAGACGATATTAATCAGTTTACTGAATCTACTTAAGATCACTGTTTTATGATGCTTCGTCATTTCGATGGACATAAGTGTATTTTCACGTTCATTGAAAACTTCTCGCATTGCTCTCCTTACGATATTTGGCCTCGTTCATCTTTGACAAGAAGACTACTTTTGGAACGAAATTTTCCCTCTGCAGCTAATGTACGCTGATACGAAACTTCGTGGCAGATTAAAACTATTTGCCAGTCCGAGACTCGAACTCAGTACCATTCCCTTTCACGAGCAAGCGCTCTACCAACCGTCTTTTTTTGGGAAATGTATAGAATGTTTTTTTTGTTTTTATTTATTTATTGTTTTCTGATTTTATTATTATTAGTATTTATAATATATTTTTGTCCCTGCTGTGCTGAATAAGTTTATACTTTTCTAACCTCTAAAGACGCACAAAAATTGGGGACACATGACAAGAAACAAAAACTAAAACGGGAGGAAAAGGAGAAAACAAAGAAAGATAAGTTGGAAGACACAGAGCGTACTTCTTCTGGCGCGTCTCCCGCTCACTAGCCGGGACTGGCCTGTTACTCCATACCGTTCCGAAAAAGGGTACGCTCCAACTGAGAGGGGCGTCGTAAACTATACTGTGTGAGCAATTAGCAAATTGATGGCGGTAGTATGGCGGTCGTTCAAGTGCATTGTGGGCGCCTAAAATGTGGTACCAAAAATCGAGCTTGAAGTGGCATGCACTCGTCATGCTCTTGAACCATCTTATAGCGTGGTGTTTGATTAGTGTAAAATGTGTACTCTCCGGAAGGAGAAGGAATTGCGGGTTGACAGTCGTTGGCTGAGCACGGAGATAACATGCCAGTGTCCGTTGCACGAGTCCCATACATCACGCGTCAACAGACATGTGAGACAATGCTCATCAGTATCCCCACCGTGGCAGTGAGTACGTAACGGTGATTCGGCCAGTCCAATACGGGTGAAGTCGCTGGTTTACTGAGTATATACCATTAATGATGTGGTGCCACAGGGCTCGTGCATTGGTTGTAAGTAAGGCACATAGTTGTTTTTCCACACGGTTGTCCAACGGATAACTGAGTGGAGGGTCTCAATATACTGCGGGCAGTATGTTGCGAAAACAACTTGTAAAAGTCTTTTACTTGTGGTACGCGCGAGGTCGGAAGGACATCAAGTACGAAGCGGAGTTCGTCAAAATAGCTCGGTATCTGGGAAAGTGTAGGGGCAATGTGGCCCAAATTGACCGGCGAGACAGGGCGTCTGGCATAAGAACCTCCAAGAGGCTGCGCGTAAGGATGTGTTCTCAAGCCAGCGCCTTGTCAGCGTAGTTAAGCATAAAGATGTCCTGGCTCTAACATTGGCGAGACCGAGTCCTCAAACTGTAGTGAGGAGGTAGAGGGTCTCGTAGCGGACCTTAAAGAGGGTTCCTGCTGATACGAGGTACCAAATGGCTGCCTATAATTGTCATACTATGACCACTGGCAGAGGGAGATTTGGGCAACGTGTACCAGCTATGGCATGGTATAGGTGTTGACGTACACTAGCTGGACTTAATTCAGGCTGGGTGGAGGTTAGCTTGAACGTCGGCACGTATCATCTGAAGGAAACGGCGCTAGGCGCATGCCGCTGTTCAGTAAGTATGCCCAGTAAATGTGATACCCAAATAAAGGAGATTGTCCGCCATGGGCAGTGGCAGTGCCCCTTGGTCTTGGAGACCTCGACGGCTAATTTGACCACACTGAAGATGCTTCCCAAAATTCTGCCATACTGTCGATTCCACGTGGTGGTGATATATATTTCTGTACATGTACACTCTTTGACATAAAACTTGACCGGCGGCCGTCCGCTTCAGAGGCTAAGTCCGCGCCGATCGCGACTTGGGACAAATAAACTGGCCAACTCGCTAATTCTCTAAGTCCGGTTATCTGCACAATCTGGTAACACTGTAGACTGCGGCACTTCCTGGAGGAAAACTTATCCCATGATAGAGAAACTATAGGCTGATTACGCCTGTGGTCTAGCGGTAGCGTCCGTTGTTTCTCTTCACAATGTCAGTGGATCGAGAGCAGCTGGCATAAAATACTTTTATAGCCTCTTCTGTCTGAATGCTGAAGACGTGAATGTAATGGTAGCGCAGATTCAATCTATTTCGCTTTCTGACACACCGATATCAAAATTTTATCCAGTAACCATTCTGCCGCAGATGTCCTGCAGATTGTCCTCCTCCGGACGCCGTATGCGGCAAAGCTCCGGGATCCATTTGCTGGCTATCGGCAGCGGCCGTGGCGACGCTTCCCCGTTCTTTATCGAAAGCGCCTGCTACCGCTCATCGCTTTTGATGATTTAAAACGCTTTATTATTAAATGTTGCTCAACAGAACATTTCTACGATTTCCATTCACGCTCAAAAGCAACGGAAACAGACGCCGTGATTAGTAGGCGGCTGTTATACTACATTAATCTGCAAGAGTTGAGTATGGTCCGAAATTAATTTTATAGACTGGGAGGAAATTAAACCACCTCACTACAATCGACGAATTTATAAATGCTTCATACCTCGTTTCTTTTCCTTTCAAAGTCAATTATTTGTGCAACTTTTGGTCAATGTTCGGATGTTTTCGTTAAGCCAGAGTGAGCGTCTGTGATGTAAAGTGTATTACATCTTGTTTCATTCCTTATGGTAAGTCTGTGCGATAAACTGTGTGAATACCTTGCAATTTATGCTCTGTAGCAGTGCAGGAACACTGCAAATCTAGAGTTCCATGTATGGATTCATGAAGTATTTAACCTTGATCGAAAGTGATAGTTAAGACCATCAGATTTCAACCAGAAAAATTTATCGTTTAGGAGGTTTCAGAGAATGGAAAGGAATTGCTAACGCCGGTGTCAGAAAACGTCTACAGTTAAATGCTATTGCAAAAATTTAGAAGAGAGGTACTATATTAATCAACATGTGCACTTCATAAACAACCTCCTGACATGTTAGACCTATATGACGAACAAAGCTCAAATTTATATCGTTGACAGTCGGTTTGAATCTTTTCAGGATATATTTTACAGTGAAGCACCTTGGCATTTGCAAAGCAGACATCCATGATATTCACATAAGTTACTAAGTCGAAATCGGACGAAGATTGATGTTTAAAGGCGTTCTTCAGATTTCGTTCAAGGAATTTTTACTAGCAGTTTGCAACTACATTAATTAAAATGGAAAATAAAAGGTTGTATTCAGCGGCTTCCACCGCGATTGGAACTGCTATGTCATATAGTACGAGCAACGCAACGAACAAGGGAACCTCTGAGCTAACGGCACACTGGAGGCAACAGGCGGACTATGGTCGCTGCGATGTTGCCTGAGCCTCAAAACGCAACCTTAAACACACAAACAGGTGTTACTTGTGTGAAGAACGCCGTTCTTGGAGTCCAGAAATTAAATATACTTTCTAAGTGTCTCATCTTACAGTGGATTATATCGTATGAGTCTTCGATGTGGAAAACGAATGTTAAGTGAATTTAGCGAGGTAATGCCGGCCTACACCCGGAAGTAAATGCACTATGACAGTGTTGACAAATACTTGCTACGACGCTGCCAATTCGCAGCTCTCTTACGAGGCAGCTCTTTAGCGAAATGCTTGTCGTGATTGTCCGATACAGTTCTTCCGAGTGGAGACGCGCGCGCACGTTTGGTATTTGGTTCAAATGGCTCTGAGCACTATGGGACTTAACATCTATGGTCATCAGTCCCCTAGAACTTAGAACTACTTAAACCTAACTAACCTAAGGACAGCACACAACACCCAGTCATCACGAGGCAGAGAAAATCCCTGACCCCGCCGGGAATCGAACCCGGGAACCCGGGCGTGGGAAGCGAGAACGCTACCGCACGACCACGCGCTGCGTTTGGTTTTTATGCGGCGTTCTCCCCTGATGGTTTCTGACGTCGTCTTGTGGGCTATGTATACATTTGAGACATTCAATTATCATTAATCCAGAATGATACAAGTTTCAGCTTCCGGCGTGGAAGAAGGCTGTTGACGCCGACATTATATCATTTCAACGTAGGGAAAGCAAAACGGATGATTCAGTGTTTCTCATTGAGCATAAAGCATGTGAGATAATTTTCCGTATCATTATAATCATCTAAAAATACAAACGAAGTAAAAATACATCGGAAGCTCATTTGAATTGAATATAAAGTAAGATATCAAACGCTTTGCACCTTTATGTCGAATGTGTCCACGTGCAATCTTTTGCAGCATACATATACAATGTCATGATTACCACGAGAATGAAGAAATATGTTCGTAAGGATGGAAGCAAGAAGAGACGCAATCAACAAATATTCGATTCCTCATGGCATACATTTCATTTGAGATGTAAGAAGAGCTAAAGCGGGATATTACTTTCGTTAACACGAAAGATATGCCGCACATATTGATAACGAGGAAGTCTGCGTCTTCATACGTTTCCTCTTTGAAATCTGTATGCTCTACTATATACTAAGTAGCCTGATCATTGTTTCAGTAATGTTACCCTCTTGTTTGACCCCGTAACGATGAACAGATTCCAAATGCATGTCTCTGTATGAAAGTAGTTGTTCGAATCCTTCCTCCGTTGTTTTTTGAGTTATATTGCTTGGAATTCCAGAAGCAGACCCTTCTTTCATAGCGACTATTTATGTGCATCTATACTAAATAGGGATGTGAAAACTCTTGAAAGTGAGAGAATGACAATAATAATCGTAACAAGAACAAGCAAGTAATGAATGAAGTTTATTGCAATGCAGAATGAGAATGGCTGTGAATGTAAAAATCTATAAAAATAGGTTGATCTTTGAGTAGGCACAATGCAAATGTATTCTTAGCATTTTGTTACTGAATTTTATTCTGGATGTTTGCAGAGAAAAAGGAAACTTCGGTACTTCTCACTAGTGTAATACAATGTGAAACCGCAACTACCCTTTCCTTAGTACACGACTCAAGCAGGTCTCCAAGTAGCTACCAAGGTACTGCTGCATTCTGTTCCATTGCTCTGATGACGGTTAATGCAGATAGTTCCGATTATGAAATACAAAACGTATTGCAGGTTAGGTCCTAGGATCGCAATATTAAATTTTTGATGTAGATGGCACATGAACGTGATACGACTATCCAGATTACTCGTCAATATAAAAAGACGATATTTTGGGAATTGAGCATAGTCCTTCGGCACCAGTCCTGAAAGAGAGTGAATGACCACAGGCGTGCCAAACCCTTTCAAAACGTCTGCCAAGTACCAAAAACAGTAGCAATATGAGCAAGGCATTGGACAGATCAGAAAGTCCTCACTGTTATCCACAGCCTGTTTCTGTCAGCCGTAGCGTTCTCGCTTCCCGAGCACGGGGTCCCGGGTTCGATTCCCGGCGGGGTCAGGGATTTTCTCTGCCTCGTGATGACTGGGTGTTGTGTGATGTCCTTAGGTTAGTTAGGTTTAAGTAGTTCTAAGTTCTAGGGGACTGATGACCATAGATGTTAAGTCCCATAGTGCTCAGAGCCATTTGTACCATTCTGTCAGCCCTAGTGAAGCTGCGCTGCCAGACGCCAACCCGATAGCACATTACACCGCTGAAATCTACCAATGATTTGTGTACTTACAGTCATCAGCTTCAGTGAAATTTGTTATACGTGAATGAGATATAGCTGCCATAGTTAATACATCAATAATAACCTCGTTTATTGCTTCAGTGACTGTTACCGTCTTGTTTCACACCAAGATGATGTAAACAACACAAATTCGGGTCCCTGACAGATAATTCTAGTCTCGTCAGCGACTTAGTCTTGTTTTGTTGTTGTTGTAAATTGGCATTCGCGAAGAATACTACTGTCGCAAATCCTGAGAGGTTTTCAAAACCCATATGATACGGAGGGTTAAGAATAGTCTCTCAGTCTTGACCTTTAGAATAGCAGTTGCCGCGCGGTTTTGCTGCGCGGTCTAGTGCGACGTGTCACAGATTTCACGGCCGCTTCTGCCGGAGGTTCGAGTCCTCCCCCGGGCATGGATGTGTGTGTTATCCTTCGAATAAGTTAGTTTAAGTAGTTTCTACATCTAGGGACTGTTGACCCTAGCAGTTTGGTCCCTTAGGCATTAGAAATTAAAAAAGAGCACTAACGGAAGGAATTGATAAGATCAAGCTTCTGCAGAAAAACTGGAACTAATGAAAGAAACAGCTACAGTTATATAAATTGAGCACTTTACTGCAGCAGTGCCTTGTTCGCACAGTAGTAAATACTGCCCTTACCATAATCACAGCTGACGTATACAGCTCCCAACTTGAAACATGAAGAGTACGACCACCTTTTGCATGAAGCGACCATTTTGAACTGAAATACGTTTCCTAACTCAAAACCACTCCTTCTGTGATAATTATTGACAATATTTGATCGACATGACAAGAAAATATCAAATGGATGTAGCAGATACAATGTAGTCCCACAACCGCAAGTCATTCTCATACCAACACAGTTGCCAAGAAGGGCGTACGACGTCGTGAGTCCTTGACTACATTAGTGGCAAGAAGATTCCGTTTTTTTAGCAGGAATTCTTCACGAACGGATGCGGATACAATGCAGTCCGAATGACAGATATGGCGGTACGCCTACATGTCTAAAAACAGCAGAAAACCTAATTGTTAACCCTTTGAGTAATATTCCCACGTCTGTGACTCGTATCATGGTTAAAGCCCATGTATCACCACTGTTCGTGCTTACCTACATCATCAAATAACAGCAGAAACGGAGAGAAATACTTTCGGAGTATACGCCTTGATATTTGAATTCATTTTTGGATGTAGCAGGTTTCCTTCTTCAATAAAGCTATTGTTTCTATTTCCAGACCACATTTCATATCCTTCTTACTTCTTCCGCAGCAGTTATTTTGCTGCCCACATTGTAAACCACGCCTAAGACTACCATCGTCTCATTTCCTGACCTCATACCCTCTGCATAGCCTTACTTAATTTTATTGCTGCTCATTACCCTTTTATTAATGGCTATACACCAAGGAAAGATAAATAACATCTATATGTAATGTTTACCGTGATGAAATCAGAAAATTGTGCTTATAAAAGCGCTCAGAATCTCTGAACGAGCCTTTCAATTTGCAGCACACACCAGACCGAATGAAAGAAAATAATATTGGCTCTGAGCACTATGGGACTTAACATCTATGGTCACCAATCCCCTAGAACTTACAAGGGAACCTCCCCATCGCACCCCTTTCAGATTTAGTTATAAATTGGCACAGTGGATAGGCCTTGAAAACTGAACACAGATCAATTGAGAAAACAGGAAGAAGTTGTGTGGAACTGTGAAAAAATAAGCAAAATACACAAAGTGAGTAGTTCTTGGGAAGATATGCCACATCAAGGACACTGGAAACGCGGGAACGGTGTGGTCTCGTGGTAACGTGAGCAGCTGCGGAACGAAAGGTTCTTCGTTCAAATCTTCCATTGAGTGAAAATTTTAATTTTTTATTTTCAGTTTATGTGACAAACTCTTATGTTTTCATCACTTTTTTGGGAGTGATTATCACATCCACAAGAAAACCTAAATCGGGCAAGGTAGAAGAATCTTTTTACCCATTCGCCAAGTGTACAAGTTAGGTGGGTCGACAACATATCCCTGTCATGTGACACACATGCCGTCACCAGTGTCGTATAGAATATATCAGACATGTTTTCCTGTGGAGGAATCGGTTGACCTATGACCTTGCGATCAAATTTTTTCGGTTCCCATTGGAGAGGCACGTCCTTTCGTCTACTAATCGCACGGTTTTGCGATGCGGTCGCAAAACAAAGACACTAAACTTATTACAGTGAACAGAGACGTCAGTGAACGAACGGACAGATCAGAACTATGCAAAAATAAAGAAAGTAAAATTTTCACTCGAGGGAAGACTTGAACCAAGGACCTCCTACAGCTGCTCACGCTACCACGGGACCACGGCGCTCCGAAACTCATGTTATCATGATGTTACCTATATGGCCCATGGACTACTCAGTTTGTATATTTTGCTTATTTTTTCACAGTTCCACACAACGTCTTCCTGTTTTCTCAATTGATCTGTGTTCAGTTTATCAAGGCCTATCCACTGTGCCAACTTATAACTAAATCTGAGGGGGGTGCGATGGGGAGGTTCCCTTGTTAGAACTACTTAAACCTAACTAACCTAAGGACAGCACACAACAAATGGCTCTGAGCACTATGGGACTCAACTGCTGAGGTCATTAGTCCCCTAGAACTTAGAACTAGTTAAACCTAACTAACCTAAGGACATCACAAACATCCATGCCCGAAGCAGGATTCGAACCTGCGACCGTAGCGGTCTTGCGGTTCCAGGCTGCAGCGCCTTTAACCGCACGGCCACTTCGGCCGGCTAGCACACAACACCCAGTCATCACGAGGCAGAGAAAATCCCTGAACCCGCCGGGAATTGAACCCGGGAACCTGGGCGTGGGAAGCGAGAACGCTACCGCACGACCACGAGCTGCGGACAAAAAATTATATTAAGAGGAGCAAGTTGACCATAGCGAGCGTGCGGAGGGTTTGATGTAGTGCCTTGAAGTTGGACCACTTTCCGTCGAATTTAGTTCCTGGTAGACCAAAATATGATCTTGATACAAAAGCATCAATGTACTCATATGGGAACTACCTCCAACGTGTAATTGAAAGAATCCCTGGTCACGTTAGGTAGCGTTTCGCTTGCGGCCATCATTAATTTTAATTTAAGCCCATTCCTTGATGACGCACTGAAATGTTTTCGAACTTTTCTGATTGTTTCCGGCCTCAGAGATTTGTTAAAGCGTTATATCGAGTGTTAGTCACACCGTAAGTTAGACACCCATAAAGCTCTGACTTGCTTTAGAGCATCAAATCATTTGAGCAGCGATTAGAAAATACAGAAGACCACTTCTGAAGAAGGGCCTGCTGTCAGCAGGTCTTGGAGTACAACACTGTGGGCAGTAACAATACACATATTTTACGTCACAAGATGCAGAAGTGATTTACATACTTTTCGAAAAACTCATTTCATGAATGCTTTCGAGTCTGGTGCTGTATGGGAAGGGTGTTTTGTGATGATAAAAAGTCGGGTAACGCAGATTTCACTAGTTCCGTAGGATTTGAGAATGGGAATCAGTTTTTGGGTAGCCGAGTGATGTGATCATGGTCAAGACCGAGTGCTGTTTCTGCATCACAGTGGCTGCCGCAGCGTTCCCGTTGCGTCAACACAAACACCACGTGTCTGGGCACACAGCTCATCACGTCACATGCTGCGAGTGGTAGTGTCAAGAGGGCGCAGTGTTTTTTCAACATGTTACTCAAGTAATAAGTCAAATGGATTACATGAATGGGACAGAAACCTTAATCTACCTTTCATTGCTTATTTGTGGTCTGACCTAAATGAACTACAGCATCGTTTAATATCTTCCCTAATGACTATCGTTTCTTTCTTAACAGTGATTCTTGACAAAGCATTTTAATGAAGTTTATATTTTTGTGTGTGTCAGATAACTGAAAAAGATATTATTTTATTTTGTCAGTCTTTGTTTCTCCACTGAGCTGAAAACGGTTCTCTTTATAAAACGCGTGATAACGTCACAAGGGCGACATTCGCAATGCAGTCGCAGTGGAATCGAGAGAGTAGGGTGCGTGTGGTTGCACTGATTGAGCATGGCAACTACTCGGCATCAGAAGCTGGAGAAAAGTGTGGAGTACCGGCAAGAACAGCTAGACGCTGGTGGTAAGAATACCAGGAAAGGGGCTGTATAGGGTTGAAAAGAGGAAGTGGCGGGCCCCGTGTGTCTACTGCAGCAGATGATCAACGTGTTTTGGAGAATGAACGTGCTAATCCATTCCTCAGTTGCCGTGGCCTGTAAGAGATCTCAGTTTCCCGGCAGCGGAAAGACTGTTGCGAGGGGACTGAAAGACGCCGGATTATATTGTCGGAGAGCTGCTACGAAGCAACCATTGACCGACTATCAGAGGATTGACTGCATGGCTTTTGCAGCAGAGTATATCGGCTTTGACTGGACGAGAGTAATCTTTTCGGATGAAAAAATATTTTCTTCCTGTAGCGACGCCCCTGTTCAGGAGACACACTAAATTTTCTCCATAAATTTATTAGTTTATGCTGTTAGTGACTTTACATTTGCAGTAGGCACCAAATAATAAATATAAACAGTTCCCTATATCATGATTTTAGTAGTTTATCTCTCATCTGATAAGTAAATATGACCCCTGAATTTGTGAATATTTGCATTAACACGCAAATGTTTTTTGCGTTAGGTATACCGCCCACGAGGACAACGCTTCCAGCCAATGTATTTTAACGAAAGATAAAGAAGTGGACGGTTGTCTATAGCTGTATGGAACTATATTTCAGCTCATGAGGCAGGTCATCTCTGGAGAACAGAGGGAATTCTCAACGGAGAGGCCTACATTAACATACTGAATTCCATTACGAAGCCGGGTGCTGAAATGCCGTATCCAGACTGCGAAATATATCTTCTGCAGGTATGAACAGTGGACGTGTGGAACAATTAAGAGTATTTCCGGTTTTTCCTACGATTTATTCATTACTTTGATAAGCTCTACTTCTTATCGAAGCCCGCCGGTGTGGCCGTGTGGTTCTAGGCGCTGCATAATTTTGATTTCTCCACCTTGCTTTGATATTGATGGCCATGAAATACAGCTTTCCTGGGCATCATATTAGTTTCTTCCTTTGTGCCTCGTTCCATAATTGTATGTGTACGGAAGACGCCGTGTATAAATAACTGATATATATATATATATATATATATATATATATATATATATATATATATATATAAATTTCAATTTCCTACGTCTCGCGGTTCTAGGCGCGCAGTCCGGAACCGTGCGACTGCTACGGTCGCAGGTTCGAATCCTGCCTCGGCCATGGATGTTTGTGATGTCCTTAGGTTAGTTAGGTTTAAGTAGTTCTAAGTTATAGGGGACTAATGACCACAGCAGTTGAGTCCCATAGTGCTCAGAGCCAGCCAATTTCCTACTTACCTTTCCTCTTCTTAGGCTTCTCTCGACAGTTACTTCTTATATGACTCTGCGATTCGTTTCTATCTCCTTCTACCTTGTTTTGGTCATTTTCCACTACATTCAGTACCCTGTTACCTGTAGGCGGACCACACTTAATTTTTTCAGATCCCATCTTTCACTTACAAAGAAAAGAGTACTCTACATAATCCATTTTGCAGTGTGTTTCTATATTTCTGTGACTTGTATGTTTACTTGAAAGAACATTATTCGTACATAAATGGTTTGCTAGCGTTGTTCTTCGTTTTACTTTCGTTAAGCATCTATTTCTCTCTCATTCTGGTCCTGACGTGGCTGAAGTACTATACTTGTAATGGCATCAGTTTTTATTGCTGTGTTCATATGTTTATTACTTTTTCTCATTGCCATTACCATTTGTTGTTGTTCTTACATTCCAGTGTTATTATTTTCACTACGGTCGCAGGTTCGAATCCTGCCTCGGGCATGGATGTGTGTGCTGTCCTTAGGTTAGTTAGGTTTAACTAGTTCTAAGTTCTAGGGGACTAATGACCTCAGCAGTTGAGTCCCATAGTGCTCAGAGCCATTTGAACCATTTTGTTATTATTTTCTCGATTTTCGGATAATACTTGCAATATGTTGTTCATTTCTAAATATGGATTTATTACGAAATGGTTAACAACTGTAATGCAGCGTATCTTTTCACAATTGAATTTAACTGTTAATGTTAACTGTTCCGTTGTTTGTATTGCTTCTGTAATACATATACACACGGTGTTAAGGAAAGTGGTATTCCATACTTTGTGAGTCGGTAGTATGGACTAAAACAAGACAACGGGCATATCGAAAGAGCTACACGCACTTCTTCAGTACAAGAGAAGTGTTTTAAGTAGAACAACAGGTGTGTTTCACAGTGGTAAAGGTGAAGAAATGCTCATTGCTCTTAAGATACTCATTCCAGACTCATTGCTGTTGTTTACTGGATATGTTTGTCTTGTTTCTGTCCATCCTATCAGCTCTCGAAATATGGACTACTTGTTTTTAATACCCTATATTCGAAGCAGATAAGTAGACAAAGGACGTCCTCGCTTATTCATTTCCAGACGTTATATTCCTATTTTATTCCATTTGTATTGATTATTGGGCTGTAATGTATTCAAAAATTGGAAATAATCCACTCAATCCAGGCCAGTTTTTATAACAGTAAATTTACACCTTCCATTTCGAACCATTCCTAAATAAATGAAGGAATTATTTCTCTATCGGCCGGCCAGAGTGGCCGAACGGTTCTAGGCGCTACAGTCTGGGAACCGCGCGACCGCTACAGTCGCAGGTTCGAATTCTGCCTCGCGCATGGATGTGTGTGTTGTACTTACGTTAGTTAGGTTTAAGTAGTTCTAAGTTCTAGGCGACTGATGGCCTCAGATGTTAAGTCCCATAGTGCTCAGAGCCATTTGAACCATTTTTGATCAACGCTACAGGAGAAGTGAGATACATAAATTTGACAGTGTGAGGACAGACATACTGGCACAACTCTGCAACTACACAGTGTTACCAGATAAAATGGTGCTGCGGAATCGAAAGTGTAGGACGGACTTTCCCACAGTAACAGAGAGCTGCTAATTTCGGACCATGACCATGGGTTACCCTTGGGTCAGCTGCTGGTTAGAGTGTTGCAACCGTAACTGGAAGGCTTTGTTTTAAATTATTTCATAGGATAAAAAGCGGTTTCGTTTTGAGACCTAACCCACGAGGGTGGAGGGGGGGGGGGAGGCACAGTGGTCTATTTCAGGAATTCCAAGCAATATAACTCAGAAAACAACGCAGGAAGGATTCGAACAACTACTTTCATGCAAAGACATGCGTTTGGAATCTGTTCATCGTTACTGGGTCAAACAAGAGGGTAACATTACTGAAACAATGATCAGGCTACTTAGTATATAGTAGAGCATACAGATTTCAAGGAGGAAACGTATGAAGACGCAGACTTCCTCGTTATCAATATGTGCGGCATATGTTTCATGTTAACGAAAGTAATATCCCGCTTTACCTCTTCATACGTGCCAAATTAAATGAATGCCATGAGGAATCGAATATTTGTTGACTGCGTCTCTTCTTGCTTCCATCCTTACCAACATATTTCTTCATACTCGTGGTAATCATGACATTGTATATGTATGCTGCAAAAGATTGCACGTGGACACATTCGACATCAAGGTGCAAAGCGTTTGATATCTTACTTTATATTCAATTCAAATGAGCTTCCGATGTATTTTTACTTCGTTTGTATTTTTAGATGATTATAATGTCACGGAAAATTATCTCACATGCTTTATGCTCAATGAAAAACACTGAATCATCCGTTTTGCTTTCCCTGCGTTGAAATGATATAATGTCGGCGTCAACAGCCTTCTTCCACGCCGGAAGCTGAAACTTGTATCGTTCTGGAGTAATGATAATTGAATGTCTCAAATGTATACATAGCCCACAAGGCGACGTCAGAAACTATCAGGGGAGAACGCCGCATAAAAACCAAACGTGCGCGCGCGTCTCCACTCGGAAGAACCGTATCGGACAATCACGACAAGCATTTCGCTAAAGAGCTGCCTCGTAAGAGACCTGAGAATTGGCAGCGTCGTAGCAAGTATTTGTCAACACTGTCATAGTGCATTTACTTCCGGGTGTAGGCCGGCATTACCTCGCTAAATTCACTTGACATTCGTTTTCCACATCGAAGACTCATACGATATAATCCACTGTAAGATGAGACACTTAGAAAGTATATTTAATTTCTGGACTCCAAGAACGGCGTTCTTCACATAAGTAACACCTGTTTGTGTGTTTAAGGTTGCGTTTTGAGGCTAAGGCAACATCGCAGCGACCATAGTCCGCCTGTTGCCTCCAGTGTGTCGTTAGCTCAGAGGTTCCCTTGTTCGTTGCGTTGCTCGTATTATATGACATTGCAGTTCCAATCGCGGTGGAAGCCGCTGAATACAACCTTTTATTTTCCATTTTAATTAATGTAGTTGCAAACTGCTAGTAAAAATTCCTTGAACGAAATCTGAAGAGCGCCTTTAAACATCAATCTTCGTCCGATTTCGACTTAGTAACTTATGTGAATATCATGGATGTCTGCTTTGCAAATGCCAAGGTGCTTCACTGTAAAATATATCCTGAAAAGATTCAAACCGACTGTCAACGATATAAATTTGAGCTTTGTTCGTCATATAGGTCTAACATGTCAGGAGGTTGTTTATGAAGTGCACATGTTGATTAATATAGTACCTCTCTTCTAAATTTTTGCAATAGCATTTAACTGTAGACGTTTTCTGACACCGGCGTTAGCAATTCCTTTCCATTCTCTGAAACCTCCTAAACGATAAATTTTTCTGGTTGAAATCTGATGGTCTTAACTATCACTTTCGATCAAGGTTAAATACTTCATGAATCCATACATGGAACTCTAGATTTGCAGTGTTCCTGCACTGCTACAGAGCATAAATTGCAAGGTATTCACACAGTTTATCGCACAGACTTACCATAAGGAATGAAACAAGATGTAATACACTTTACATCACAGACGCTCACTCTGGCTTAACGAAAACATCCGAACATTGACCAAAAGTTGCACAAATAATTGACTTTGAAAGGAAAAGAAACGAGGTATGAAGCATTTATAAATTCGTCGATTGTAGTGAGGTGGTTTAATTTCCTCCCAGTCTATAAAATTAATTTCGGGCCATACTCAACTCTTGCAGATTAATGTAGTATAACACCCGCCTACTAATCAGGGCGTCTCTCTCCGTTGCTTTTGAGCGTGAATGGAAATCGTTGAAATGTTCTGTGGAGCAACATTTAATAATAAAGCGTTTTAAATCATCAAAAGCGATGAGCGGTAGCAGGCGCTTTCGATAAAGAACGGGGAAGCGTCGCCACGGCCGCTGCCGATAGCCAGTAAATGGATCCAGGAGCTTTGGTGCAAATGGCTCTGAGCACTATGGGACTCAACATCTTAGGTCATAAGTCCCCTAGAACTTAGAACTACTTAAACCTAACTAACCTAAGGACATCACACACACCCATGCCCGAGGCAGGATTCGAACCTGCGACCGTAGCAGTCCCGCGGTTCCGGACTGCAGCGCCAGAACCGCTAGACCACCGCGGCCGGCAGTAGCTTTGCTGCAGGACATCTGCGGCAAAATGGTTACTGGATAAAATTTTGATATCGGTGTGTCAGAAAGCGAAATAGATTGAATCTGCGCTACCGTTACATTCACGTCTTCAGCATTCAGACAGAAGAGGCTATAAAAGTATTTTATGCCAGCTGCTCTCGATCCACTGACATTGTGAAGAGAAACAACGGACGCTACCGCTAGACCACAGGCGTAATCAGCCTATAGTTTCTCTGTCATGGGATAAGTTTTCCTCCAGGAAGTGCCGCAGTCTATAGTGTTACCAGATTGTGCAGATAACCGGACTTAGAGAATTAGCGAGTTGGCCAGTTTATTTGTCCCAAGTCGCGATCGGCGCGCACTTAGCCTCTGGAGCGGCCGGCCGCCGGTCGAGTTTTATGTCAAAGAGTGTACATGCCAGGAGCAGGAGGTCGTCTGCATACGCCCAGCGTAAAGTCTCTGATAGCCTATGTTGCGTCAGCGTCCTTGATTCATTTCCAAACATTTCGACAGTGTCACATGTAGTGAGGGCATGTGACACTGTTGATGGCAACCCATCTGTTGAACGGGGGACGTAAAGTCCGGCAACCCCCTTGGTGTTCTTCGACAGTAGCAGGCTACGTGCCTTGACTGGGTCTCACCCTTCCCTGTCTCTCAACATCTTCAACACGAATACGACACTACGACGTCCTTTCCAATTAAGTGGCTGAACCTGCCCTTCGGATTCCCCCGGTCATTCGTGCCATACGACTTTACGATCTTTTACTTAGCACTACAGAGACAGTGTCCAGATCAATGTTCGTACCTCACGTCCAGCGGAAGAGTCTCATCCAAGAGATCGCAAGAAGATTTCGCCTCAGCTTCCGCGGAAGAGTGACTAGACAGTTTCCTCCTCTCGACTCCTGGCATCCTGTGAAGAACAGGCCATGCCAAAACTATCATTGGCCAATAAAAGAAGCCCATGGCTCGTTGTCATTCCATCAAATGAGAGGAAATAGCCATTTCGAATCGGCTATCTCTTCTTGCGCGTCCGAGAAAAGAACTCGCAAAAACAGCCATCGGCCAGTGAAGGCCCAGGACCAGTTGCTACCCATTGGAACAAGAGGAAGTGAAATTCTGAAATAGCCTGCCACGTCAATGAAAACAAAAAGAAAGCGCTTCAGAAGTGTTTAAACGAGCAACAACTATATGTATAACCAATATGTCTCCATTCTATTGTGTTAGCAGTGATCTCTTTCCCAGTGGCGCTCTGTCCAGCCCATTCTGTGCAGTCCTCCCACGGTGCGTAATAGCAGGGGCAGGCGACGGGGTTTTGGCTGCAGTATCGTGTGGGAGGTATCAGCCATTGCTTGTGGAGAAGAACAGCCCACCCCAAAGGTACTCAGCTCAGAGGAGCTCAACTTTGACTGACCCAACGGGCACAAGTAAGGCGGAAATATTATTACTTAAACAGAAATTACTCATTCATTTCCATAGGAAGGGATTCATCAACACTACACAAAGGATGGGATAACTTTTCGGATAGAAATTACTTTTTATAGATTTGATCCATACCTGCTCTCATACCAAATCAACTGACGGAATTAATCGTAAATGCTCACAGAAATTAATCTGCTTTAAACGGACCAGCGAGACAATTGGTGCACGTGTTCCAAGTTCATTGTTTCCTTGAAGTGGCTGTTTTCTTTAAATGAATTTTCTTTAAATGAGCACCCGGACGGCCGCCACAGCACACGCTTCGACAACACTCGGGACGCTCGTTGCTTGTGTTGTCAGCTTCTATGTTGGTGATAGATACACATTTTTGTTACTACAGGGGCCAGTACTTCCCCGAGCAACATCTACGAGGGCATTCTGTTGCCTGACATACGTCGACAAGAGTATATTTTAATCGGAAAGCGTAGAGTTTGGACGTTCATCACTGAAGATGGTTTTTTTTAAATCAAATGACGATCGTTTTTGTCAACTGAGGCGGGCTGAGAACCTTATCTAGCCAAGCCAATTGTTACTCTGCGGCATTTTGTAACTTATGGCAAAGCAGTTATATTTGCACCAGAAGATGCACCTTAAAAGTTGCGAAACCGGTTGTATGGGTTTGTAATCGACTTGAACAAGTACACCTATAGCAGACCATTGGACATTTTATTCAGTTTCATTTTAATAGTTTCAACACCAGTGTTATAAAAAGCTGTTAACTGTACGAATTGTCAAGCAATCATGTATTATTGAAATAGCTTCCAAGATCATGGTCGCTTTCAGTTTGCTGGTTGACCTTTTACAGGCAAAATGTTTCTTCTTGAACTAGTACAGTCAGCCCCCCAAGCCACATGGATCTTCAGCTTAGGCACTATGTTGGAGTAGTTTACCTTAGTGCCAAAGGCCTCAGGAGCTATGGCTTAGGTGCCGCCTTCGCCGGAGGAAACCGTTTACAATCTTGATCCTCGCTGGTGACGACAATTAAGTGTACTGGAATTACTTTAGCAACTCTTAATTAGGACCATATCTCAGCCACAGACGCTTTCGTACTGCTGGTGAGATATGACTTTCTACTGCCGTGTTTCTTATTAGAAGCTCTATCTCTGACTTCATGTTTGATTTCTGTAATTGTGTACACAGTGTCCCAGAAACGTTACGATAAACTTCGAGGGGTTGCAGACAGTGTCCTGAGAAACAAATCAAGATTGGGAACACGTGTTTGGAAACGTCATCCAATGACGCTACACAGTGTCGAAGTTACAGACGCCGGTGCCTACCATTAGGCGTGACTTTGTACCTTGATGTACTTTAGGAGGAACGTCTCGCAATGTTGTTTGTTATTCAGTATTCGCGACTGAGTGCTATGAAAGCCAGTCGGGAAGATGGAGCCAGCTGCTGAGTAGAATGCTATGAATGCAATGCTCTGTTGCCTTAGTGGGTGACAGTCTCGGGCACAGGATTCTATTCGCAGTTTATTTTTCCCCTTGGGTCCTCTAATATCTCCAACGTTTTTCGGTAGAGAGAGAAAAATAATCTGAAAATCGAAACCCGTGTCCAGAACCATCATCCACCAAGGTAACAGCATTTCATTCATAGGAGAGAAGGAAGCAGCTAACTCCGAGTCCTCCTCTAGCGTCCGCAGCAGTCAGTCGCTGTTACTGAATAACAAACAACATTGTGAGATGTTCCACATACGGTCCTTCAGTCGCGTTTGATGCCAAAGGGGTAGAAATGAAATGATCGTATGGTATTGTTGGCCAGGATATCCCAGTCGGATTCGGCCGCCAAGTGCAAATCTTATCGCAGTCAGAGCTACATTGGGCGACTGTCGGCCGGTTATGACGACAAAATGATGATGAAGACAACACAACACAGTCCCCGAGCGGAGAAAATCTGCAACCCGCCCGGGAATCGAACACGGGCCCAAGTGCATGTGAAGTAAGTGCGTTACCACCCAACCAAGCAGGTGGTCTGCCAAAGTAGTGTCCTAGTGCAGGCTCGGATGTCTGTAGCATTGTTGGATGACGTTTCTGGACACTGGTTCCTATCCACGATTTGTTCCTGAAGACACCCTCTACAAGCCTTCGAAGTATGTCGCAACATCTCTGGACACCCTGTGTATGACATGTTTTCTTGTGAATAATTTTTCCATATTGACCGAACACTGTCTTCCAGTCCTTTAATCACTGGTTCCACACAGTAACAGCGCTTTCGTTCCTCATTTCAGTGATTTCTGGTTTATTAAACGTATAAGCTTTCTTTAAAGTGTGTTTATGGGCCTGTATGATACAATAAATCTACTTAATTGAATCAGGAGACCATTCTTATTTAAGTAGTTCTTTGCCTTCCTCTCGTTTCTTTCATTTTAATCACGCTTGGGCGCCTTGAATATGATCAGGGCTAACACCCAGGCGATTTACGTCTGCAGTAGGTGAAAAGTTTGATGCTTTAAGCAAATCTCTGGCCAGCCAGCTAGAGTGGCAGGATTGAAGCCGTGAAGACAAACGAAGGAAGCATTTCACCATTTTCAAATTTGGAAATTTGCAGTAAGGTCTTGCGGACCAAACTGCTGAGGTCATCGGTCCCTAATATTACGCACAACTTAATCTAACTTAAACTAACTTACGCTAAGGACAACATA
Source organism: Schistocerca nitens (assembly GCF_023898315.1). Lineage (NCBI taxonomy): Eukaryota > Metazoa > Arthropoda > Insecta > Orthoptera > Acrididae > Schistocerca > Schistocerca nitens. Next base: position 587,107,111 of record NC_064615.1, on the reverse strand, counting down.
CACACCCATGCCCGAAGGAGGACTCGAATCTCCGACGGGGGGAGCCGTGCGGACCGTGCAAGGCGCCTCGGACCGCGCGGATATGCCGAGCGGCAAACATTTTGATTGAGATATATTGTGGCTTTTCACATGTCACCGTATCAGTGATCATATTAGAGCGATTGAATTTTTGGATTACGGGAAAACCACTGGCTCAAACTGCAGTGGTTGGTTGGTTTTTGGGGAAGGAGACCAGACAGCGTGGTCATCGGTCTCATCGGATTAGGGAAGGATGGGGAAGGAAGTCGGCCGTGCCCTTTCAGAGGAACCATCCCGGCATTTGCCTGGAGTGATTTAGGGAAATCACGGAAAACCTAAATCAGGATGGCCGGACGCGGGATTGAACCGTCGTCCTCCCGAATGCGAGTCCAGTGTCTTACCACTGCGCCACCTCGCTCGGTTAAACTGCAGTGAACAAGAGCTTGTTGGTGATTAGAGCGACCGATGACTATCGATGACTGAACAGCTGATTAATTCCCGAAACGGTACCTAGAGGTGAAACCATGTCTCCGCGATATAATTTCTTCTAGGAGCGGTCTTTAGGCAGATATTTACAAGCATCTACGGGAGCTTCTGTGATATTTGAAAAGTTAAAAGGAGATCCTGGCAGAATTGAAGCTGTATGCCCGCACGTGCATGTGTGTGTGCGCGCGCGCATGACACACACACACAGAGAGAGAGAGACAGAGAGAGACAGAGAGAGAGAGAGAGAGAGAGAGAGAGAGGGAGGGAGGGAGGGAGGGAGGGAGAGGAAAGAGGACACGCAGCATGAGTTGTTACTGAGGAGACTAATCAGTAAAACTTTTGTTCGTGAAAGATATCGCGTTCAAGTCCCGGTGAGGCACAAATAGATTTGGTCTGTCGTTAAGTTCCACTCTCCACTGCAAAGAGAAAAATTAATTTCGATTTGTTAAAATTCATGGTGAAACCTGCAGCTGTCATTTATTTTCCACAATTAGCTAAGCTTGATAATGGTCACTGACTGAAACTAGTAGCGAATTGTGGAAAATAAACGACGTAAGAAGGTTTCACCACTAATTTTAACAATTATTTGGAAGCTGGATATCCCCAGCCTGAAACATAGGTCAAACATTTCGATTTCTTACAGTTAATTATGATAGAAATGACGTGTGAAACATGGGAGTAACAAAGTTCAAGTGCAATTGCTAATAAGTGCTGTAACTATTAATGTAGAACTCGGCATTTCGGGTGGCGGAATAATGGAGAACGGTAGAAATTAACGCCCTCTGTTGGCACCTGCTTCCCCCTCCAGGGACTTGGCGGCGGCAGCTGTGGTCAGCGCGCTGTGGCGAGGCCTGCAACAGTTTGTGCGTTAATCTCGACCGCGGGGGCGCGTTAGCCTTGCAAATGAGACATTTGTTTTGGAGCGCGTCGTTAAACCGGCAGGCTCCAGAGTTACCGCCGAATTGTAAAGCCTCTTTCAAATGCATTGCTCTCAATATAACATGGACAGAGGAATTAAAACGACCCTGCGGCCAGACCGCGGCGTACCAGAAGGAAATAAGAATTTCATGTCCGCGGAGATCTGCCTAATAGGATACGGAAGAAGGACCGCCCGAGGGGCGCAATGTAATTCCGGCGAGTTTCGAAACCGCAGCGGCCAAACAGCAGCGAGATTGAAATGGAAGGAATGCTGAATTTCTCCGGAGGGAGTTTAAATGGGCAGATTCCAGATCGAACGTGAAAGTACGCTTCAGGCTGCAAGAAAATGAAACATTAGATATTAGAATATCTCATAAGAGCTGCTCTCCATTGTTTAGAATTTTTCCGCGATTTTTTTTTCGTCGCTCATCGGCACATAAAAAGAAACACTGGAAAGAAAAGAGATGTTTGAGTATCTAATAGAAGACCTAAATCAGTCGATTAATGTCAGACTAAAATACTATAGCGGGCATGATATTATAGTTAATTCTCGTAAACAGAATGAATTGCTGCTACCAGTGTCTGTATGAATGGTGTCTTAGTTTTTTAATTTTTATGGATATACATTTCCAGATGCTTTTTCTGAGTATTCCCAAGTGATGTGCTGGTTTTACTGTTTTCATAGCATTTTTTGACTGTAGAGTGGTAACCTAGGTACATAACTTGTAATTACACAAATCTGCAATTAAATACTTTGTAAGGCGTCCAGATTTTATGGACCTTACAAGAGCTTGATCCATAATGACAGTATTATACAGTCTCAGACCTCAGAAAATAAGAATTACATTATATCAACAAAAGCCAATTACAGTTAATCTCCTGTACCGAAAACTAACAAAACAATATCTACCAGTATATGGACAGGGGCATGAATAAATAAGTGAAAGTGAAATGCATTTTGTAGATGAACTGAGCAGGTGGTTAATGGCATCGGAAAACCCCATTTAACAAGTGGATGGCGAGGTTCAGCGCAGAAAGGGATGACGCCAGAACAATACATTATTCCTTTTAACGTAAATAAGCCTGGGACCAAGGGTAAGTGGCTGCATGTCATTAAAGGTGTAGGCTGCGACTCAGCAAGAAAAATAAAATTCACCTCTAGCGGGACGGTGATTGGCGGAAGCCATACTGAGCGATGCAGAAGGGACACAATGCAGAGATCCCCATTATATAAAAGCAGTTTGAGAACTAAAATGGTTAGATCTCTCTCTTGACTCGTAGTGGACAGCACAAGTGTGTGGAAATAAGCGATGGCATTGTGAGCTTTGATTTCTGCAGATTGAGGACGATACGCTTCACGTATCGTGGCAACAGATAGCAAAGAGGCAGATAATTATTCCTGTGGGAATTTTTGGGGTCAAAGAAATTGTGCACGTCGCTCCATCTCTTAACGAGTGTTCAATAGTCATTATTTTGACTATGGAAAGATTAACGTTCTATGGAATGCAGGAAAGTTGAGACTGACTGAATTCAGGCAAGGCCAGAGTAGGGAATTAGCGTTTTAGATCCAGCACAGAGACAGCGCAGTTGACATCGTGCATTAGGCAACAGTGAATACTGACAAGGGAACCTCCCCATCGCACCCCCCTCAGATTTAGTTATAAATTGGCACAGTGGATATGCCTTGAAAAACTGAACACAGATCAATCGTGAAAACAGGAAGAAGTTGTGTGGAACTATGAAAAAAAAAATAAGCAAGATATACAAACTGAGTAGTCCATGTGCAAGATATGCAACAACAAGGATAGTGTGAGCTCAGCAGCGCCGTGGTCCCGTGGTTAGCGTGAGCAGCTGCGGAACGAAAGGTCCTTGGTTCAAGTCTTCCCTAGAGTAAGAAATTTACTTTCATTATTTTCGCAAAGTTATGATCTGTCCGTTCGTTGATTGACATCTCTGTTCACTGTAATAAGTTTAGTGTCTGTGTTTTGCGACCGTACCGCAAAACCGTGCGATTAGTAGACGAAAGGACGTGCCTCTCCAATGGGAACCGAGAACATTTGATCGCAAGGTCATAGGTCAAACGATTCCTCCACAGGAAAACACGTCTGATATATTCAATACGACACTGGTAACGGCAGGTGCGTCACATGACAGGAATATGTTGTCGACCCACCTAACTTGTACACTTGGCGAATGGGTAAAAAGATTCTTCTACCTTGCCCGATTTAGGTTTTCTTATGGATGTAATAATCACTCCCAAAAAAGTGATGAAAACATAAGAGTTTGTCACATAAACTGCAACAAATGAATGGAACAGTTTCACAGTCGCACAGTTTTCCCTGTGCTCTGTCAAAACATATGTTTTGTTTCGATGTTTGTTTAGGTGTAGCGTCCCCATACTACGGCGCAGTTACCTCGCATCGGACGGATGGACGGACAGATAATAAATTGTCTGAAAATAAAAAACTAAACTTTGTACTTTTTTTTGCTCTACCATCTTTTATTTTTGTAACAATAATATTTTATTTATTCATTTAATTGTAATGTCCCAAAAGAAAAATCATATATAAAAAAGAAGGGAAATAAATATAGGGCCGAAGTGACATCCTCGTCACTTCACTGGGAGTAAATCCTATCCCTCGAAACAACGTAAACCTGGGACTCCCCACCGCTTCGGGGGGTTATAAACATGCTGCCTAGAAAGTTCGCAAAATGCGTTTTATATTTAGAGTGGCGTCTGATGATTTCGTGTTGTTCTAGTAGATAATGCCAATAGTCCATGACCGATATCAAGGTCCGCGAGAGCACGTAGTGCGATGCGTGTCCTCCAATCCAGCGGAATGCCGATGTTTTTTGTGAGGGGAAAAAGACAGGGTCAGGGAAAAATAAAGCGTCCGTCGTGATCGCTGATTCGTCGGTGTGTCGGAGGAGGGCCATGATGCGTTGAGTCAGCCGCCAAAGATCCTTTGCCTCACCGCACTGCAGAGAATGTTCGTCGGTGTCCTGCATGCCACATCTAAGGCAAAGCGGGGAATCCACCATGCGAATGTCGTACAATCGTTGGCGGTTGACTGTCTTTCGGTTGATTAATGTGTACCATGACGATCGCGCTGCTGTGGTGAGGAGTGGTGTGTGGACAGCTCGCCAAATCTGTCGCCAGTTTCTTGTTGGGTATTTAAGTTCGACAACATTGCTGACATGATGACGCCGCAAGTATCGATATATCTCACGGGTAGTGGGGATTCTGGTAGAAGGTATCTGTAACTGAACATAACTAAAATCAACAAAAAATCGCGCGACGTGAGAAAACGAGGGCGAGATGGTGCCTACTGCTACCGTTAGTTCAAAGGACGTGGGAAGAAGCACATCCAGGATGGCCGACGTGATGGCGTGTTGCCGCTGGTTCCAAGTTCGTAGCGTCGCTCGCAGGTATAGAGCTAGAGCCTTGTTCCTCACATCCGTGAGGTTAAGTCCTCCAGAATGGAGAGTTAAAGTCTCGTATTTGATCTTAAACAACATTCCTTGGCTGACATAGTATCCAAAGGCCGCCATTAATCTGTCAGCGATACCATGTGGCATTGGCAGTACCTGTGCCAAGTGCGGCAGTCGCGAGGCCAGGTGAACATTAGTGTAGTCCACCCTTTGGAGCAGGTCGTGCGTTCGGAGTGAATTGTTGCGTATGTGCAGTCGGACGTTCTGGAGGAGACGTCGATAGCTCGCCGCCGCTGATTGCCGTAGCGATCGGGTGAACAAGACCCCTAAGCATCGCAAGATGTCCGACGTCGTAAACGGACTTCGCAGAGCGTCCAGCCCTCGACCGATGTGCATGATCTTGGTTTTATTCGTGTTGACCCTGCTTCCCGCAGCTACCCCGTACGTAGTAAGAAGGGTAACCACCTGACTGACTTCGTTCTCCGACCGGACGAGTATCATCAAGTCGTCGGCATATGCACGACACGTGAAGGAGCTCGCAAGGAGTCGGACGCCTGTTAGAGTCCGTCTAAGAGTCTGCATCAATGGTTCGAGCGCTATTGTAAACAGTATCATCGACAAGGGACATCCTTGCCTAACTGAGCTGCGAACAGGAATCGTTCCTACCTCCCTGCCATTGACTCTCACCGTCGAAGAAGCGCCGCGAAGGAGGCGCATGAGGACGGTAATAAAATCCTGTGGTATCGCCATGCGTCTCATGGTCGAGTCAAGGAAATCATGGTTGATCCTGTCAAAGGCACGATCAAAATCCACCGATACGAACGCCGCTCGCATGCGACAAGCTTCCGTCAGGGAAATTACGTCACGGTATTCGCCGAGTATAGAATGTATGTTGCTCCGAACCCCTAGACAAGCCTGGTCTGGTGGTATTGTCTTGGATATTAAAATCTTGAGCCTTGCCGCCAACATTCGCGCAAAGATCTTATAGTCAGTATTGAGCATCGTGAGCGGCCTAAATTGATGGGCGCTGTCACTCGCTGTCGATTTCGGTATTGGTATAAGCAGTCCCGCCATGAACTGCGACGGAACGTCCGTGTCAGGGCTCAATAACTCGTTATACATCAATACCAACTGGGACATCATTAAATCCGCAAATTCGAGTGTCAACCCATCTGGCCCAGGGGATTTATGCACCGCACCCTTCGCGAGTGCGCCCCGGATGTCATCTTCCGTTAGGGGTTCCAATAGCGCCTCTGCATCCGGACCATCCACCTCCGTGTGCATCTGTCGCAAAATTTCTTCTTCTGTCCGATTGTCCGTCGGCGTCCCAGTGAAAAGGAGGCGGTAATGCTCCAGAAACTCAACAGCAATGGCCTGTTGTGACGTCAAGGGCCGACCATCGTCATCATGGAGGACTGTGATTAGGGATCGGCGATTACGCGCATGTCCCTTGGACACATGATGCATGCCAATTCGTTCTCCATCGACGTTGTCCAAGCACCGAGCACGGATCGAAAGTCCCTCCAGTCGACGTCTCGTGATCGATAAAATGCAGGCCTGAATGCGATGGACTTCCGCTTGACGTTCGGGCGATGGGGCCCTGGAGGACAGGTCGCGGAGCACCATGTAGTAATAGTCAAGTGTATCTCGGAGCCATTTCGCTTTTTCCTTGCCATACGTTATGAGAGCTCTTCGTATCACCGGTTTTGCACACTGCAGCCACCACGAAAGAACCGTACGGTGCATCGGCAGACGACGAGTGCAAGCCTGCCATGTTTCTTCGATCCGCTGGCGACATTCGAGATCCACCAATAAGGATGAATTAAGTTTCCAGGAACTACGACTCCGCCAGACCCTCTGCCGTGGGAGGGTTAACGTGCATAAATATGCAAGGTGATCCGTAAAAGCTGTGGGCCAACGTTCAGCAGCCAACACGTGATCTCTTAAACCGTCAGAAACATAAATCCGATCCAGCCTGCTCGCCGAGTGGCTAGTAAAATACGTGTAGCCCTCTCGCTGCCCATGGATCTTTTCCCACGTGTCCATAAGGGCCATGTCCCGGCAGATCGTGTTCAATGCGTGGCAGGAGCTGAAATTAGGAGTTTGATCCTTCGGTGTGAGTACACAGTTAAAATCCCCCCCTACCACGATGTGGTCATACCTCCCATGGAATAGGGGGGCAATCTCCTCCGAGTAGAATCGTGCACGCGCCTGTCGATTGTCAGTTCCGGAGGGTGCATAGATGTTGACGATACGAATGCCGTTCACGGTCATAGCCAAACCCCGAGCCGAAGGAAGGTAATCGAGGTCACACATCGGAATCCCTTCCCGGACTAGTATCGCTGTGCCACGTCCTCCATCTGGAGTCGGCGCTAGATAAGTGTTGTATCCATGCACGTCGGGAAAAGCAGCATTGAAGGTTTCCTGCATCAGCAGAATATCAACGTCTGTGGCGTAAATCATGTCCCGGAGAAGTTGCATCTTTGCAAGCGAACGTGCGGTGTTAATGTTCACTGTGCCCACCTTATATGCTTGGTTCGTTGTCGTTGTCATGCTCGTGTCATGTCATTGAGAACTCCAAGGGCTTTAGTCCACTATTCGTGCTCAGAGGGGTGCCCGCCAATGGGCTGCTCTCCTTCGTTGTCGTTCCGTGGTGTGCATCCTGTAGGTGAGTGGGCATCATTTGGGGGTGGCAATTCCTGTAGGTCTTCGACTGGTTCCGCCCAGTCGCAGTGGTCATCCATCCGAGAAACGTCCTCTGATGTATTTCGACGTGGCTGCCGGGACATTGGTGTCCCTGACTCCTTCGTCGGCAGGGCTGGGTCAGTCGGTGTCAATGAAGAGGGACCATCTGAAGGGCAGGACATCCGGTCACCATCGGACGGAATCCCGTCAGCGTCCTTTAAAGGCACGTGTTCTGTGTCAGACAGTTCTTCGGCTAGGATACCTTCCGTGTCCCCTAGACTAGGGGGGGACGTGTCACCCGAACTATGGCGACGCTTTTTGCGACGCTTCGGCGATCGCTGTTTGCGTGCCCTGCCCTCTGCTGCCTCACTGTGTTCGTCGGTCGTTCGTTGGTCCGTTGCCGGCGCCACCGTCTGGACCTCCACTTCCACGTCGCGTGCTACATGTGAGTTTTCGGAAGGTTCCTCCCTCAACTGTCGTGACATGGGTGTAGGGACATTCTCCGAGTCACCTCCATGCTGCCGTAACTCGGTCTGCTCTTGCATATACACGTCCTTGTCACGCTCCGAACTTGGCAACACATCCCGGCGGGCCACCGACACGTACGTCATCGGCAGTTGCGTGGGAACTTCTCCCTGTGACGCGTCTCCATGTCGCAGTTGCACGACGCGGCGTTGCATGCACTCCGAGCGGATATGTCCTTCTCCACCACAGCCAGAACAGGTGCGTGGCTGGCCATCGTAGATCACAATAGCTCGACATCCGCCAATGTATAAATAAGACGGGATATGTTTAGTAAGGACGATCCGCACCTGTCGCACGCCGTTTAGCACAGGATAGGTATTAAAACTAGCCCAGCGTTCAGGCGTATGACTAAGTACCGTTCCATATGGTCGCAGCGATTCAGTAACCATCGATTCTGTCACCTCAAACGGCAATTCAAAGATCCGAACGACCCTCACACCCAATCCTGAAGGAGCTACTGTTACATCGCTGATATGGCCATCAGAGTGTCGAAATTTAAATCCTCTTTGAGCAGCGGAGAGAGTTCTTTCACACGCAGCTTCATCGGTCATCTTTACGTACATTGTACTGCTTACAATGGACTGGTGTATTCCAATTATGTCTGCAGCAGGTAAACGAACTTCGTCCCTCAAAAAACGCTCTATTTCGAAAGCTTTGGGTCTGGCATATTCGTCGTCGAACGTAAATTGGAGCGTAGTCTTTCGAAAATTGTGTGCTATGGCGATCGAGTCAGACAACAACACGCGCGAGTACCGGCGGTGTAAACACTTCCTCGTTCACGCGCGCCCGCGGCCGGGACAGCAGGTCCGTGCCGCGCCACTGCCTAAAGCAGACTTACTCGAGGGAAGGCTTGAACCCAGGACCTCTCATTCCGTAGCTGTTCACGCTAACCACGGGACCACGGCGCTCCTGAGCTCACATTATCCTTGATGTTATGTATGTTTGACATGGACTACTCAGTTTTTATATCTTGCTTATTTTTTTCATGGCTCCCCACAACTTCTTCCTGTTTTCTCGATTTATCTGTGTTCAGTTTTTCAAGGCCTGTCTACTGTGCTAACTTATAACTAAATCTGAGGGGGGGTGCGATGGGGAGGTTCCCTTGTGAGTCTAGAATTGCTCACTCCAACTTGTGTACGCTTTGACCATTGAATATCAAAAGCTAGGATACTAACCTACCCTCACACTGAGTACATGAGAGTTTCTTCGTTGGTACAAAAAGTAAATTTATTCTCCACCAACTCAGTGCATTGACCAGCTACAACAATGTAGATGTAAATGAGTTGATGAAGATTTTTAATCATTCTTCCCTGTGATTAGAAATTTTATGTATAGAGATAACGATTTTAAAAATCGCCAATTGAATATGTCCAAGAATTAAATATTTTGTAATTGAGTGTCAAACGTAATTGAACATGATTGTTGTATATCACTCGATCCCTGAAAACACAGTTGATAAATTATATGTAGAATAAAAAAGGGAATAGCTGTTTTGTCTTTCTAGAATAGACCCCAAACTTTCAGAGTTATTAATTCATGCATTCAAGTTACGTGACAGCAGCATTTTTAATTATTTTTGTTACAATCCGCACCTGATATTAGCTGCCTTACAGGACCAAGTTCATGTTTATTTAGAATGTATGTTTAACACCCTGGGCTTGAGAAGACAGTTCAGATGTTTTGTCCATTTGCGCACTAAGTGGTTTGCACACATTAGTACACTTACTGTGCAGATACAAATGTCGGAAAATGTCAACTTTACACTAAAAAGTGCGAAGAAAATGATAAAATTTTGCACGTCGTTCACGAATAGCACACCTATATAATACTGTATAAAAGCATGTGTGAACAACAATCTAAAAATGAGAATGAGTTGTGAGAACATGTCGTGCTCATAAAAGTGAAATAGCCATTATTAAGAGACTAGTTGCAGAAATTCAGTTCTATGAGAAATAATCCAACATTAATAGAATCACAGGTCTTCTCACAACCGTTGTATAATGGATGACAACATGACGCACACAAATGAACGCAACTTCAACAGTGACAACCTTTTTCGTTACATAGGCGAAAATTTTTTTTTCCTCTTATCGTTGGCCGAGCTGGAATGGTTAAACTCACGTCTGGAAGAGCCTTGAAAATCCAAAAACTAGGAAGATGCGCTTGTTGGAATCATTCTTGTCTTCTGTGTTCTTGTACGGCTGCCAGACACGGACCGTGGAAACTAGTGACAAGGGCCTAATTGATGCTTCGAGATGTGGTGTTGGTGAAGGATATCACGTGTACCAGAGACAAAAATGAGAAAATAGAGAAGAGCTTAGCATCACAAGAAATTTACCTTCCCGTGTCAGCCAAAGACACTTCCAGTTCCTTTGGCACATTTTGCAGACAAGAGGGGATAATTAAGAAAATACGATGTTGCAAGACAAAATAGAGTACAGAAAACCACGGGGAAGAGCTGCAAGTTGATGGATGGATGAAACGAAGAATATTACGAGCCAACCCCTTCGGATTATATTAAGAACAGCTCAAGATCGCTGTGGATAGAGACGTCTAGTCGAAGATTCAGTTACTTCGGAAATGATTGCAGAAGTGTCACGACAGCCGGCAATGAGTTAACCGACTAATGATGATGACGGTATTTTATATTTTACCTCGGAACATGTTCCGGTGTAAATGTCAAGCGCCGGCACGGCGGTCGGGAACGGTAGAGCAGAGACGGCTGTGAAGAAGACGTCAGCCAATAGTAAGCTGACCGACCCCTCTCTAGGATGACACCGAGACGGCAGCGGCCCCTAGGCGAAGAGAACACATGCGCCGCACCGCCTGGCCACCTCCCAGTTGTAGACTAACCGTTCTAAGAGCTTAGGCCGGTATTACACTATCAAATTTCTTTGTCCAATATCTTTGTCAAAGATATTTGATAGTGTAATAGGGACTTTGTCAAATGTCGTCCAATATTTGATCAAATCTAGGGCCTCGCTGTATATTTGATCAAAGAAACCGCTTGTCTTCTGTTCACTGCAATGTGACATGTTACCACATGGAGCGCTAGCATCGCTGCAGCGTTCTGTCGTCTGTAGTGTTTTTATAACCATTGCCGGTAAATACAATTGGTGTGTGCCGACAACTACAAAATTAATAGAGATGTCTGAAGCTGATGAGGCGCTTTACAACGTGAGGCACCCTGAATACAAAAATAGATTAAGAAGATTGGGGACCTAACCTAACCTAACCTAACATAACCCTCTCCTGTAGCAAGGAATCGGAGTGTTATAGTGAGCCAGTCTTCTGAAGATGTAGCAGTTCTTAAGTGAATATTGTGCTTTGTGATATGAGGATACACTTCATTGAGCACATACAGAAATGTATGCTCATCCATTCTTAAGTAATTGATGTACGACTTGACGTCTTCCACTGTAAGCTCACGTAACAAGTTTTGTTGAATGCTTTTATCGTGTCGTCGTAAAACCCACGGCTTCACCCAGATTAGATTAGTTTTTCGTTCCATAGAACCATGCTGAGGAGATCCTCGTGGATGTGGAACATGTCGATTTTTTTAAAGCTGAAATAACAATAATAATTGTATGAATAAATACATCATTTGTTTCTATTAAAAATTTCGCAAATGTAGTAGAAGGAGTTGGCCAGTAGTAAGTCTTTCAGGCTCCTTTTAAACTGATCTTTATTTCTAACTAAATTTTTTATGTTTCCTGGCAAATTATTGAAGGTGAGTCTTCCTGAGTAGTGGACCACTTTTTGAAGTAAAGTAAGTTCTTTTAAGTCCTTGTGCAGATCATTTTTGTTCCCGGTATTGTATGTATGAACTGAGTTGTTTTTTGGAAAAAGAGATATATTATTTACGACAAATTTCATTAAGAAGTGAATATACTGAGAGGCAGTAGTTAGTATACCCAGTTCTTTGAAGAGGTTTCTGCAGGAGGTCCGTGAATTTACTCACAAATAATACGTATTACACGCTTTTGGACCTTGAAAACTTTTGTTTGACTTCAAGATTTACCCCAAAATATTATCCCATATGACATTATGGAATGAAAGTATGCAAGCTTTTTCATTTTTATGTTGCCTATGTCTGTTAACACTCGAATTGCAAAAACAGATTTGTTAAGGCCTTTCTGCAGTTCTGTGGTGTGCTCCTCCCAACTGAATTTATTATCAAGTTGTAATCCCAGGACTTTTAAGACTGTCAACCTCGTATGTATGGTTCCATTTTTCCCCCCACTTCTTTTCTGCATGTGCACACAATGCAATTGGAGTACATAGAACTGCTGCGGTTAATAACAAGTTGTTGTCAGCCATCTTGAACTTTGACGAAAAATTTGATGACAGTGTAATACCCCTTCTAGCGCTACGTCAAAGATCTTTGTCAAATATATTGGACGGAATATTGGATCACATCTTTGATCAAATCTTTGACAAAGAAATTTGATAGTGTAATACCGGCCTTAGCGGTACAACTTCCAACGTTGTGTGCCATCTGTTGGCCAAAGATCATACTTCGGCCTAAGAACCTTGAGTCTTACACTGTCGATGAATTATAGTCTATCTGCGGTCGAAGTAATGAACCACAGATACTTACGTAATAGGAAGTGACTGAGGAACTGCGTGGTTTCATTTGCATTAGGAATTGTGTGTACTGAAGAGATTTTCTTATTTTTTTTCTGTCGCCCATTGCTTGCGAGACACCATTGGAAATCCTCGAAGTTAAGTATTGTCATTTATCTTACTGTAATAAAAATTCATTAATACGATTTGCTTGAACTGTTGTCTAGATAGCCGGCCGCTGTGGCCGAGCGGTTGTAGGCGCTTCAGTCTGGAACCGCACTGCTGCTACAGTCGCAGGTTCGAATCCTGCCTCGGGCATGGATGTGTGTGTTGCCCTTAGGTTAGTTAGTTTTAAGTAGTTCTAAGTCTAGGGGGACTGATGACCTCAGATGGTAAGTCCCATAGTGCTTAGAGCTATTTTTTGTTGTTGTCTAGCGATCCGACAAAGCAAGTTTCCTAGGCACCCCATATTCCACGAGTAGGCAGAACACAACTGTTTTCACGATAAAATATCTTGTCGCACGCATCTATAAACTTTGACGATGTTCATACATTATTTCACTCTACATATGTTAGTGCTTCTTGTTTTTTCCATAGTTTGTATTAAACAAACATTTTTCTTGAAACGTAAGTTTTCATTTTTCAGTAACAACTGGCGTCAATATTCTTTGGGATAGTTATTTCCCATATTTTAGGCTAAAAGTAGATATATCTAATATTTTTCGGAATATTTACTAACGTTCGAAAATATCAGTAACTGAAAATGCTGTAACTGGGTGAGATTTTCTTAACCACCTAGTTTTGTGACAACTGTAATGAAATAAGGTTGCACAAATGGGTCGTGCTGTGGTTGGGTAAGAAGAGAAATAAAAGGTCCTATGAACGTGTCTTGATTTTTCTTTAGTTTTGCTTCCATTATTAACCGCAACGTCAGAATTGCCTCTCTCGTGCCTTTACCTTTCCTAAAGCCAAACTGATGGTCATCTAGCGCATCCTCAATTTTCTTTTCCATTCTTCTGTGTATTATTCTTGTCAGCAACTTGGATGCATGAACTGTTAAGCTGATTGTGCGATAATTCTCGCACTTGTCAGCTCTTGCCGTCTTCGCAATTGTGTGGAAGATGCTTTTCCGAAAGTCAGATGGTATGTCGCCAGACTCATACATTCTACACACCAACGTGAATAGTTGTTTTGTTGCCACTTCCCTGAATGATTTTAGAAATTCTGTCCCTTCTGCTTTATTTGGCCTTAAGTCCTCCAAAGCTCTTTTAAATTCTGATTGTAATACTGGATCCCCTATCTCTTCTAAATCGACTCCTGTTTCTTCTTCTGTCACATCAGACAAATTTTCCTCCTCATGGAGGCTTTGTAGGGAAGCAGCCTACTCACGCCGTAGTAAATTCACATCAGTCTTTGCATTGTGTGCCAGCCCAGTCCGCTGTAACTAGCTCTGACGTCATAAATGATGCGCAATACTTTAAAAATCAAGCAAATAACCTAAAACATTTCTAGCATGTCAGGAGTAATACTAAAACAACATGTGTTGAATATCAGTTCGATAACCTTAGCCATTTTCGAAATTTGGACGTTTTTCTGTAAAAATCATTGGCGCAACAGAAAAGAGCTAGAGAATTAAAAATTGATAATTAGATTCATTTTTCATAATTATTTAATAAAAAGTCTTCTGGATCTCACAATTTAAGATTTTAGTGGAAATTCATGATTTTCTGGTTTTTGTCTTAGAACTTAAGGAAGCAAGATAGATTAAGTAGGCTAATAAATAAGGCTAGGATGTTTATATTTAAGTAGGTTGGAGATCCGCTATAACTATGAAGATGTGAGAAGTTTCATTTGAATACCTACAAAACTATAGCGATAGCGTATTTCCAAAGGGTCAGTTCAGAGCTCGTCTACTGCGTGCAGTGTAATTAAATTAATTCTCTCGCCCAAAATATTTAACTTAGCCACGTCAAAATTTTATTATCAATACTTACCTGCGTGCTGAATGCACATTTAAATTAAGAGCTTCATCGGCCATCAGCAAGAGAAGCTATGATTTATTCAATGACTTAAAGTGGTGCATTACTAGCCCAGCGGCTAGTCGGGAGAGCCGATTTGATCAGGCGTTCCCTTAGCCGTCCGCACCGCGGCTTTATATATAAGAACGCTGCGCGAGGAAGCAAGGTCCCAGTTCTCTCCAGACGCTGAATAACACGCCATCTGTGTCGGGAGTCGCGTCGCGTCGGTATCATTGCTACAAACAGCCTCGGATGCCGTATTAAGTTACTCGAGATACGCGTAACCATGAAATCATTTTCAAGTGAAGTGTTAATTCTGGGATGATTTTCATTATCTAGCTTCAGTTTGCGTATTGTCGTATTTTCACGTGCCGCCGCGGGACAAACATTCTACCATTATTTTGCGTGGCGTTTGATGAACCTTATCATCAAATTATGGCGAGCATTCATTTAAATATTTAATTTGGACAGTTATAGTGGTATCAGTGCATTAGACTCTCAACTGCTCTGTTAGTTAGATTGTGTGGATTCTTTTGTTTTCATCTGTGACTTTCAGAATACAGAACGTTTTTTTTTTTTTTTTTTCACGACCGTTTTTGATTATAAATCCCAGACAATCTCCTAATTCCTCAGAGCTATAAGCTGCAGCTATAAGCGTGTTTCTCAGATGAAGTGGGCACTAGGAATTCTAATTACAGGCTTCACGTTTTGCTAATCACTTTCTGGTTGCCAATCTTGTAGTTAGAGAGCCAGTGTTGAGAACGGTAAAAGACAGCATAAATAATAGGAACATTTTTAACAATAATAATTCCACCCGCCGCCGCACATATGGCATCGGCCGGGAAATGAAGTGTTTCTTCTACAAACATTTCTAACAACAATAATTCCACCCGCTGCCCCACAGCTTTAATTGATTCTTGGCACCTATCCGCTCTCCCCTCTGCATTTAACAGTGGAATTCCCGTTGCACTATTAATGTTATCACCCTTGCTTTTGGTGTCCCCGAAGGTTATTTTGACTTTCCTGTATGCTGAGTCTGTCCTTCCGACAATCATTTCTTTTTCTATGTCTTCACATTTTCCCTGCAGCCATTTTGTCTTAGCTTCCCTGCACTTCCTATTTATTTCCTTCTCAGCAATTCGTATTTCTGTATTCCTGAGTCTCTCGGAAAATTTTTGTACTTCCGCCTTCCATCGATCAACTGAAGTATTTCTTCTGTGACCCATGTTTTCTTTGCTGTTAACTTCTTTGTACCTGTGTTTTCCTTCCCAACTTCTGTGATGGCCCTTTTTATAGATATACATTCCTCTGCAACTGTACTGCCTACTGAGCTATTCCTTACTGCATGTCACTCAACAACTCTGTCAATCAATGCCGAAGCGAATAACTGCATGCACAAGGATCAGTGGTGGACCAACGAGTTATTGCCTCGCTCAATTTGTATAGCTCTTTCCCTACCTGTCTGATGCATCAACGATCTGAGAATGTTCATACTTTTTTTTCAATCCAAATATGTTAGTACTTTTGACTTTTTCCACATGTTGCAGTAAAAATATTTTTGTTCAGATGGTAGTTTCTTTTTTCACAACGACTGACAAGACTATTCGTTTCGAAACTACTCTACCACATTATAGGCTACAGAAGGACATAACCAAATGCGTTTTCGAAATATTTACTACCATTTGAAAATGTCTCCAACTGGAAATATTTTAACAGGTGAGATGTCCTTGACTCGGCTTGTTTTGTAATGGCAACTAGTGATTACGACTGGTGATGACACAAATCAGCTGTACTGCAGTTATGTAAGAAAAGTAATAAAAGATTTCGTAGTTTGCAAGAAGAAGCGGAACATAATTCCCGCAATTTCTTGTGCAAATAGCGCTTACGAAAACACAGGACGATGATGGGATTCCGTTGCAAGCTAGGCAGGTATGTAAGTCCGCAGGAATACGTAGGTCTGCAGCTTAAGATGGAACCTCTGCGGTCAGCTGTGATCCGACTGTGCTCTTTTCCTCCTCTGAAAATTTCCACGTGGAACGGTGCGCGGCGCTAGGCTCACGTGACAAGCATTGGGAAACAACTTTGCACGAGCCACTTTACCGCGCAGCCACGGCTGCAGCAGATTGTGTCATTTGTTTGCTCTCCATAATAAGACTAACAGATCTCCAAGCGACAGCACAGTGACGGGCGCACTGGCGGTATCTGCGCGCCGCGTCTGCTGCGTCTGCAGTGCGTGGGAGGTGGCCGGGCCTGGCCAGCAGGCAGCCAAAGCCAGGGAGAGCCCCGTTCGTGTTGACACAGCACGGCGCGGCCAATCCCGACTGTTTGCTGACCGCAGCGGTTACCTGCGGCTGCGGGACGCCGCCAGCCCCGCACACGCTGAACGTGCCCTCTCGGCGGACGCGCGCTCGTTGCTATTTCACGGCAGTTTGTCCCCCAGATTATTGCGGCGCCCAAGGATGCCCGTTGGGATACTGCACTACGGGCTGGGGGTAAGCCGACTACTCGCTTCTGTCGCTTTGTTCCAGCTGATACGCCGATGGTTCGTTCCCGTTAGGTTCCAAAGTTAGTACTGATTTTACAAAAGTGGGCAATGAGATTCGTGTCACCAAGTAGGCGCTTTCTCAAGGGCCAGTAGAGTTGTTCAGTACATCCGGTTAACCGACGAGTTTCCGAGTAGAGCCCTTCGGTTACCTCAGGTACATCCGTAGGACATTTCTGCGCAGCCTTGGTCTCTTCCATGCGCTGAACGGCTTTTCTCAGTGAAAGGTGTATGTGTGTGTGCGTGCGTGTGTGTGTGTGTGTGTGTGTGTGTGTGTGTGTGTGTGTGTGTGTGTGTGTGTGCGTGTCTGTTAAAAACTCATTTATTACGTTGATCAGTCAAATAAAGCCCTGAACCAATAAGTCATGCAGTAACATATTAAGTTTATACTCCAGAAAGAAAACTGTAAACGCTATCTGACCACAAATATTTAACGGAATAGTCACAAACACACTCGCTTACATAATATAGGCGCATCTGGAATGAATGTTGCATAACTAACTGTTCCATCATTAAGAAGTAATTATTTATTCATCAAGGAACAGTCAAAAAACTGAACAGTGTATTTGTTTTCGACCTATAATTGGCCGGCCGAAGTGGCCGTGCGGTTAAAGGCGCTGCAGTCTGGAACCGCAAGACCGCTACGGTCGCAGGTTCGAATCCTGCCTCGGGAATGGATGTTTGTGATGTCCTTAGGTTAGTTAGGTTTAACTAGTTCTAAGTTCTAGGGGACTAATGACCTCAGCAGTTGAGTCCCATAGTGCTCAGAGCCATTTGAACCATTTGAACCTATAACTCCAGTCAGAGCCGTTGAGGATGTTCCCTCATGTTTGTATTTGCTGACTCTGGGCTTCAAAGAATAATTAAACCAAGACTTGGTTGAACCACTAAGGTCACAAAACAACTTCAAGATATAATATCCTCCCATTACAGTAGTCTGAAAGCCCCTTGACATTGCGTACTTCACAATATATCTTACTAATATACAAGGTCACTCTGCAGTACATTTAGAAAACAGGCATCGTCTATACCAGCTGTAATAACAGCAGTCATCGATTGATCTTGCCCCATCTGAAACACAATTCCCTTTAAAAAGTATTATTGACTGCTGGTGGTTTGTTAAATAATTCAGTTTACTCTTTGCGCCATCTCAGAGAATTCACGTGCCGCATTCGGCGTCAACATTTGTGTAGAATATGGAGGCGTCACAGTATACAGTGTGGTCCACTTAAACGTTTCAGCGCAAATACCTCTGGAACAACGATAGATATTGAAAAACAACTCTCGAGGGTATGAATGCATGACATGGGCGATGTGGGGTTCGTACTTGCATCTCGGGCAGTGCAGTAGCAGTGTTTTTCATTTATTTCCAGCGTCAACTTCGCTTTGCAATTTCCCGGGATTTAACAGACCTATTGCGATGCAACCAACGCTATACTTGTGATTTTTCACGTTATTAATTTCGTAAGAAATAAATGGGGTGCATATTTAAAAATACATAAGTCTGCGTTGAAAATAATATTTATTAGCGCTTCAGAGTGTCTCGTAGTATTTATTTTCATGAGCCTCTGCCTTACATCCATCCCCATAAAAATCGGTTTTCAATATCCATAGTTGTTCCAGGGGTATTTGCCCTGAAATGTTTAAGTGGGCCACCCTATGTAGCGGCATTAAGTAAAGGTAGCAAATAAAATGATTTTGTGGTAGGTGGTCCCATGAGACCAAACTGCTGAGGTCATCGGTCCCTAGGCTTACACGCTACTTAATCTAACTGAAACTAGCTTACGCTAAGGACAACACACACACCCATCCCTGAGGGAGGGCTCGAACCTACGACGGGGTGAGCCGCACGAACTGTTGCAAGGCGCCTAGGCCGGCCGCAGTGGTCTCGCGGTTCTAGGCGCTCAGTCCGGAGCCGCACGACTGCTACGGTCGCAGGTTCGAATCCTGCCTCGGGCATGGATGTGTGTGATGTGCTTAGGTTTGTTAGGTTTAAGTAGTTCTAAGTTCTAGGGGACTGATGACCACAGATGTTAAGTCCCATAGTGCTCAGAGCCATTTGAACCATTTTTGAAAGGCGCCTAGACAGCGCGGCCACACCGCGTGGCAAATGATTTGGGGTAGAGGAAATAATCCAGAGAAAAATATTATAAATATGTATCATTATTGTTGGCGAGATAATGTAGTTTGTTTACAGGCCACAAAGGTTCTCGGAGTATGAGATAAAAGTAAGCTTCTCGTAAAGACTGATGGGAATCATACTCTCCCAGTATACAACTTTTAACGGGGCAACGACTCTTTTAAAAATGAAGGAAAAGGTAATTAGTTTGTATCTACCGTACGAGGAACTGAAGAAATAACATTCGCTACTATAATCAGCTTCCATTTACTATGAGATTTTACACCTCCACAGGGAAGAATGTCATCGCAAATTTGAACTAGGAGTGATCGCAGGAGAACTGTGTGAAAATTTGGAAGGCACTTCTGAGATAACAGTCACCATGGAATGTTACTGGAAAGATCTCATCCGTTTCCTTCGCCTTTGTCGAACTGCAAACCACCTCAGATCGACATTATACAAAACCAGACTTCCTGCCAAATCGAACAGAACAGGACAGAACTCCAAGCAGAACAGAAACAGGAACAGAATAACGAATACTTATTCGAACTAAGAGCAAAAAATCAAACTGCAAGTGAACAGACAACTTCCAGCAGTTAGTGTTACACGCCTAACCTGCTGTAGTCAATGCCACGTGGTACTGGGAACTGACTTTAATGTGTGATGATGGGCGAAGTAGATAGGATATAAAATGTAGAATGGCAACGACAAGAAAAGCGTTTCTGAAGAAGAAATATTTGTTAACATGTAATGTAGATTTAAGTCTTAGCAATTCTTTTCTGAAGGTATTTGTGTGTAGCGCAGCCATGTATGGAAATAAAACATAGAAGTTAAATAGTTTCGACAAGTAGAGAATAGAAGCTGTTGAAATGTTGTGCTACAGAATAGTGCTGAAGATTCTATGGGCATGTCAAGTAACCGATGAGGAGGTATTAAATACAACTGCGGAGAAAAAAATTGTGACAAAACTCAGCTAAAAAAGGGGATCGGTTGATAGGACCCATATTGAGACGTCAAGAGATCACCAGTTCAGTATTAGATGGACGTGTGTGTGTGTGTATGTGTGTGTGTGTGTGTGTGTGTGTGTGTGTGTGTGTTGTGAGGGAGGGATGAAAGGGGAGTAAAAATCGTAGAGGGAGACCGAGAGATAAATACGGTAAGCAGATTCAACAGGTTGTAGGGTGTAGTAGGTTTTCGGAGATGAAGAGGTCGGCATAGTATAGAGTAGCATGGAGAGGTGCATCAAACCAGCCTTCGGACTGAAGAGTGCAACAACAACACACATGTTGAAAGGCAGAAAAAAGTGCTGCCATTCACTTTTTATTATAATTAATTTTGCCTTTACCAGTTTTAAGCTGGTTTGCCCATTGCAGACTATACCTGAGTTAGTGTGAAATGTGGCAGTTGGTTGTGTCTATTTTTGGGGGGAAACCAAAGAATGTGAAAGCAGAAAACCTGCTTGTGGTGACAGAATGATCTGTAGCTTAGCCAGAAATGTAGGTTAGGTTAGAAGGGATCGCTTAAGCTGTGAATGGGCAAAGCCAACGAATGTGAAGGCAAAATACTACCTGAACTGTCTTTGAGCTTCACAGAAATGTCAACACATTCCATCTCCATACTCCGTATAACTCTTCCGTACTCTCTCTCTAGCAGGACAGTCGGAGGAAACGGAGCAGACAATACGATCTGTTAACTGGAGCAGAGCCCGTCTGTGGATTCGGAGCAGCCGACTACGGCATTCCGAATGAGTACCAATAAATCACAGCAAAAGTAGTCGCACTCATTTATAGAAAAAACGGTAACAGATTTTCAGAAGTTTCACTCTGTGGGTTTTGGTGCATAGAGCAACATTTTCACCGAGAATACTACTGTGTTTATGATTACGAAATAACTACGTTTAGAGTAAAGCTACGGATATGGCTCGCTCCATTGCTAACCAATGAAGGCATTTCCAGTTTCTCCACTTTCGTTTTCCTTTCAAGAAGAAGCAACATGCAATGGAAAGGTCATTACTTCAAAAGAAGTAAAAATTATAAACTTGCAAAATGTTGATATTGTTAAAAAGAAAGACTTTTAAGTTTTGGACAATTCTGAACTACATCAGAGCGTGAGTAGAAGCAGTGATGCCAACCTGATCAAGTAGGGCTTTACAAATGAATGTGATTACAAATGCAATTACGAAGATTATTACGAGTAGTATACGGAACATCTTCTGACCTGTCTTAACCCAGTAAATGTACCCTCCACGGATTATGGTAAGGAAACAAGAAAGACTTTGACCACATTTTGGCTGAAAAATTCTGACATGAAAAAGTAAAAAAAAGAGAAAGCTAAGCACATTAAACATCATGAAATTTAAACAACTATGCTATTTAGCAATCTTAAAATGGCCAGAACGTCGCAGTACAGAGTATTACAAAAATACTTATACAAAATTATAGACAGGTTCAAAAAAAGGAAAAAAGTTCGTGTAAGCATATAAGGCCTTTGGAGAAAGAGAAACAGATGTATTAATATCAAAAGCTCAGATGGAAAACGAGTCCTGAGCAAAGAAAACTGAAAGGTGGAAGGACTATATACAGGGTCAATACGAGGGAGATGAACTTGAAGGCAATATTTGAGAACTGGAAGAGGAAGTACACAAACATGAGATGGAAGATATGATACTGCGATAAAAGTTTGGTAGAGCAGTGTAAAATATGGGAATGTACGACATACAATCAGAACTAATGATAGCCTTTGGAGAAACAGCCATTAAAAATCTCTTTCATCCGGTGTGTAAAATGTATGAGGCATGTGAAATACCCTCAGACTTCAAGAAGAATGTAATAATTCCAGTTCCAAAGAAAGCAGGCCATAACAGGTGTGAATAATACCGAACTGTCGGTTTAATAAGTCATGGTTGCAAAATAATAATACGAATTCTTTACGGAAGAACGGAAAAAATGTTAGGCCTACGACGTACCTTAGAAAATAGTTTAAGGAAAGGCGACCCTACATTAATAGGTTTTTTAGACTTAGAGCAAGCTTTTGTCGATGTTGACTGGAAAACACTATTTGAAATCTTGAAGATATCAGGGGTAAAATATAGGGAGCGAAAGGCTATTTATTATACGAACGGAAACCAGACAGCCGTTATGAGTCGAAGGACATGAAAGGGAAGCAGTGGTTGAGAAGGGAGAGAGGCAGGGTTGCAGCATGTCCCCGATGTTATTCAATCAGTACAATGAGAAAGCACTAAACGTAACCGTAGAAAAATTTGGAGTAGGAACTAGTAGATGAATTATTTTATTTGGGTAGCAAAATAACTGATGATGGCCGAAGTAGAGGAGATGTAAAATGTAGATTGGCAATGGCAAAAAAAAGTGATTCTGAAGAAGAGACATTTGTTAACATCGAATACCGATATAAGCGTTAAGAAGTCTTTTCTGAAAGTATTTGTCTGCAGTGTAGAGACGTATGGAAATGAAACATGGACGATTAACGTTTCACACAAGAAAAGAATAGAAGCACTTGGGATGTAGTGCTACAGAAGACTGCTGAAGATGAGAGGCGTAGATCACGTAATTAATAAGAAAGTACTTAATATAACTGGGGAGAATAGAAATTTATGGTACAATCTTACTAGGAGAAGGGGTCGGTCGGTGGAGGACTCAAGGAATCAACAGGTTAGTACTTGTGTGAACTGTGTGTGTGTGTGTGTGGGTGGGGGGGGGAGGCATAAAACTCATAGAGACCAAGAGATGAATAATGAATACAGTAAACAGATTCAGAAGGATATAGATTGCAGCAGTTATTTGGGGATGAAGAGGCTTACTCAGGATGGAATAGCGCCGAGAGGTGCGTTGAACCAGTCTTCGGACTGATGACCGCAGCAATAAACTTATATCCGAAAAGCTTTCGTTTTCGAGTTATTGATGAATGTTTACAGTTTAGATAAATAGAGCTCATCAAGACATAAACTAATAATAAATGTTCGAAATGTCCTTCTCTTGCGTCAAAAGACGCACGCACTTATAGAATCACAGACTGCCGCACCCTTCAAATATACTTTGACGGTTACGAATGGTTTCATAGTCTTCCATGATGCGTCGGTGAGGAGTTTCTGCATTCTTGTGGTCTGTTGCAAAGACCGATTGTTTACGGTGTCCCCAGAGAGAATATCCAAAGAACTGAATTCGGGTGAACGTGCAGGTCATGGAAAAGGTGTTCATCTATCCATCTATTTGTTAGATATCAGCCAGTGCATTTCGAACATTGAGATTCAAACGTTCTCAAGCACCATCATGTATAAACCATATGTGTTGTCTTATTTGCAGGGCCACATCTTCTTGTAGGTCTTGGATGGCGTTATGAATTAAGTCCATGTAGACAGCACCTGTAAGACGTGCTGGGAGAACGCATGGGCCTATCAGACAGTCACTTAGAATTCTAGCCCATACATTAATCTTAAACTGATGCTGATGTCTAGACTGTACTGTAGCTTAAGTACAGCACAGCATATGTGCTGGTTGTGGAAATTTGTTGCCTTGTTGGTAAACAAAACTGCAGAGATAAACAAAGGATTGGCTGTTTGTGCAACAAACCCTCAGCAAAAACCCTCCCGTGGTGGGTGATCGGGAAACCTTAGAGCCTGGAATCGTTGAAGATGACACGTGAGTTGCACGTGAAGTATCCTCCATACAGCAGGGCCACTTGTCTTCTTTGTCAGCCCACAGAACATTAGACCTGGCCGACCGAAGTGGCCATGCGGTTCTAGGCACTGCAGGCTGGAACCGCGAGACAACTACAGTTGCAGGTTCGAATCCTGCCTCGGGCATGGATGTGTGGGATGTCCTTAGGTTAGTTAGGTTTAACTAGTTCTACGTTCTAGGGGACTAATAACCTCAGCAGTTGAGTCCCATAGTGCTCAGAGCCATTTGAGCCATTTGTATGGAAACTCTAAACAGGTCGTACATATTCAGTAATCAGGGTGACATGAAACACTTTGTATTACATATGTAGTAATAAATCATGTTAACAGCAAACGTTAGTAATATTAATGTACAAATAAATCAGTTCACTTGAAGATTAAGAAAAAATTTAATAAATATCATAAAATAAAAGGAGTTAACTCGCTATCAATAACTCTAGGTTTTCCGACTAATTGCAAATATAACTACTTCTAAAACTATTGTTGCTGCACTATTCTATACTACCTGCACTGGCATGTGCCTGCCTCGGCGATCCTCGAGTCTACGCACATCCCTGTGGGTGGCCATAACATTCTTTCTTCTTTTTCTCTTTACTTTATTTTTATTTTTTTATGTATCCTAAGTTCCTCTTAATTAAATGTATGTGTATCTATCATTACCTACAATTGAGGAAACGCTTCTTGTGATCTGTTGACATTACTTTGATATTCAGAGCGTCCACGAGATCTTATAGACTGAAAATAAAGAAGTTGTCTTTTAGGTATTTAATGTGCTATCATATTGACTGTAGTCCACAAGTTTTGTTCACTTACATCTGTTGGCAGATTTTAGCCTAATTGTCTGTAGTCACCGTCTTTCTGAAATCAGGGGCATCTGAGAACGACATAATCAGCGGAAGCTTCCTCTCCACATTCACAGATTGGTGTGTTACTACATCTCACTAGATGCCTGTTCTTGGGACGTGAACCGTGACCTGTGAAAGACGCACTATACCTCGAGTAGGGGCAAAGTCGCCAAGTTTGAGTCTGTTCCTGATGGTGTGGTGTATTTTGTAAAACACACCTTGCAGTGCTCCAAGTGTCGCATTCAGGCTGCGATTCATCTAACTTCTAAGGCCTCTAAATGTCTTATAGCAGTAATACGAGTTCCTGTGATCTCGTACACACGATCATATTGCTCACGCCCCAATCAATACAGCGCTGCCCTGTAACGTACCACGATATCCATCGAACATATCCTGAGAATCACCAGTAAACCCTCTACAAGGGTATAGCGAAAGGCACCGACGAGCCTTAGAAGAATGCTCTGCGGAATTCGTCGCAGTACTGTTTCGTAGCTACCTAGACGAAGGCGATGCACCCAGACGCTGGCGGCGAAGCCCGCAATGGCGTTGAAAAGATTCGTGATATGACAGTACCACAAACAGCGGTATAGTCAGCCAAGCCAAATGCTGCACCAGCGCTGCATCTGAGCAAGCACATCATCAGTCTTTTCCTCAAGTCACTCCCTGGAGTCTGCATCCATAACTACTAGAATGTCATCTGCGTACGCAAACCAGCTGACCAGTTGCAGCTGTAGCAGCGCATCGAAAGCTAAGTACTAATTAATTGTTTGTATATAGTGGTTTATTTAGGAACTTTAGTAGTCTTCAACCGCAGTTTTTTGTGTTTTCTGGTGAAGTAATTTCAGAAGAACCTTATGGGAACTGTTTTCAGCTTCGTTACTGTGTCATTAGACGTTTGATTCTCTTTCTGTATTAGTCTTTTGTTATATTCACATTTGTTGTTTATTAATACTGTTAATAATAGTAGTTACTTCCCTTGTAGAGTAAGTTTGTGATTATTGTAGTCTGGTTTTTAACATCTTCTTATTGTAGTAGCGGATCTTAGAAAAAGTAAAATTTTACCATGAGTGAGAAGTGTTGGCTTCGCCGTAGGTTCGTGAGTAGTGGATTGCGGTGTGAGACTTGTTCGAAGTATTTTCACTGGGGGGAATGCAGTGGGGAAGCCAGTTGGCATTCTGGTCAGATCCTCTCCTGGAACTGCAGGTTATGTAGCAAGAGTAAGTTGATAGAGGAGCAGGAGCGTAAGATCTGTGCCCTTCAGGTGCAGTTGAAAAACGCACAGGAGGAGCTAGATAGGATGAGGAGGGAGAAGGGGGTTGGAGAATGGGAGCTGGCTGTTGGCAAGAGATCTGCTAGGAGAAGAAGATTTTCAGATAGTTTTACTATTGGTGTTTACAATAGATATGACCAACTGTCAGAGTCTAGTGGAGAGGAATCTCTAGTAGCTGTAGATGTAGGAAGTATGCAGCAGACCTCAGTAGTTACTGTGGCTAGAACAGTAGCAAAGTCGAAGAGGAAGAAGAAGGTTCTGCTGTTAGGTAGTTCTCAAGGCAGAGGTGTAGGCCAGCAGTTGCAGGAAGTGCTGGGGAGTGAATACCAGGTCACCAGCATTGTGAAGCCTAATGCAGGATTGGCTCAGGTGACTGTTAACAGAGGGGTGTTATGTAGGGATTTTACTAAAGAGGATCAGGTAGTGATTGTGGGTGGGGCTGGTAATAGTATTGATAGGGATGGGGAGTATAACATAGATGGTGACCTGGGAAAGATAGCCACTCAGACTGGCAACACGAATGTGCATTTCGTGGAACTGTTTCAGCGTCACGATCGGCCTCATCTTAATACAGCCGTCAGGCGTAATAACATGAGACTTGGGGGTGCGCTGATGACAGAAAGCATGGGTCACATTTCAGTGGTGTCGGTGGAGTCTATCAGCAGGACGGGTTTCACTAGACATGGCCTGCACCTCAACAGGTATGGGAAGGGGAGGTTGGCAAAGCTTATAGGTGACAGCATAGGTGGGGTTGGCGGGATCACTCATGGGAAAATTCCTGCAGTAGTGGGTGTTAGAGCTGCACCTTTTTTAGATTGAAGTCAGCTGATAGGTATTTCTCCTTAAGGGAAGTCTCTCTAACAAAGGAACCACTTTTGACAAAGCTTAGGTATCCGTGTAATGAGGAAATTAGTATATTTCATCAAAATATACAAGGTATTGAGATAAAGTTAGTGAACTGCTTATAGATGTTGACTCTGAAATTATTGATATATATGAACACTTTTTAAATAAGGAGATAATTCAGAGGCTTCCTTTACCAGGATACAGGTTGGCTGGCAGCTTTTCGAGGAGCTCTTTGCGGTGTGGGGGAGTAGCCATGTATGTGAAAAACGGCATCCCATTTGAGTCAATTGATGTTTCAAAGTACTGCACTGAAAAGGTGTTTGAATGTTGTGCAGGTGTGGTTAAATTTAACGGAGCTAAACTTCTAACTGTTGTTATTTATAGATCACCAGACTCCGATTTCACAACATTTTTGCTAAAGCTAGAGGAGATTATTGGTTCTCTTTATAGGAAATACAAAAAGTTAGTTATATGTGGTGACTTCAATATTAATTCTATAAGTGATTGTGCAAGGAAGAGGATGCTGGTAGACCTCCTTAATTCATATAATCTTGTGCAAACCGTATTCTTTCCAACGAGAGTGCAAGGGAACAGTAGAACAACCACAGACAACATTTTTGTTCATTCCTCATTACTAGAAGGGCATTCTGTTAGCAAAAAGGTGAATGGCCTTTCAGATCATGATGCGCAAATTTTAACTCTAAAAGATTTTTATGCTGCAACACATGTTAAATATAGTTACCAACTTTTTAGGAAAGCTGATCCAGTTGCTGTAGAGACCTTTGTAAACCTTATCAAGGAGAAAGAGTGGCAAGATGTTTATAGTGCTGATACAGCAGACGATAAATATAATGCTTTCCTCAAGACCTTTCTCGTGCTCTTTGAAAGTTGCTTTCCGTTAGAACGTTCAAAACAGGGTACTAGCACAAACAGGCAGCCTGGGTGGCTGACTAGAGGGATAAGAATATTTTGTAGAACAAAGTGGCAATTATACCAAAACGTTAGAAACAGTCAAAATCTAAATGCAGCAGCCCATTACAAACAGTATTGTAAGGTGCTTAAATAGGAAGGCAAAAAGTATGTGGTATGCAGATAGAATAGCTAAGTCTCAGAATAAAATTAAAACCATATGGTCAGGCGTAAAGGAAGTGGCTGGTCTGCAGAGACAGGTAGAGTATATAGAATCAGTGCGTAGTGGGAA
This sequence comes from Schistocerca nitens, assembly GCF_023898315.1. Lineage (NCBI taxonomy): Eukaryota > Metazoa > Arthropoda > Insecta > Orthoptera > Acrididae > Schistocerca > Schistocerca nitens. The sequence continues at coordinate 587,078,947 of NC_064615.1, read as the reverse complement.
TGTCCGTGTTACTGATAAGTCGCATATATGTACAGTATTTAATAATCACTTTCTGAATATAGCAGGTGAACTAAATAGAAACCTAGTCCCAACAGGGAATCATATAGCGCTCTTAGAAGAAAGTGTTCCAAGACTGTTACCTGAAATGCTCCTCCATGATACTGACAAGAGGGAGATTGAGTTAATAATTAAATCACTAAAGACCAAGAACTCTCATGGATATGACGGGGTATCTAGCAGAATACTGAAGTATAGTTCTATGTATGTTAGCCCAGTACTTGGCCATATCTGTAATTATTCCTTTAGGAGTGGTCGGTTTCCTGACCGATTAAAGTACTCGGTAGTGAAGCCACTTAATAAAAAGGGAAACATTGATAATGTTGACAATTTTAGACCTATTTCTATGCCATCGGTGTTTGCTAAAGTTATCGAGAAGGTTGTATATACAAGGTTACTGGAGCATTTAAATTCACATAATTTGCTGTCAAATGTTCAGTTTGGTTTTAGAAATGGTTTAACAACTGAAAATGCTATATTCTCTTTTCTCTGTGAGGTTTTGGACGGATTAAATAAAAGGTTGCGAACGCTAGGTGTTTTCTTTGATTTAACGAAGGCTTTTGACTGTGTTGACCACAAAGTATTACTGCAGAAGTTGGACCATTATGGAGTAAGGGGAGTAGCTTACAATTGGTTCGCCTCTTACTTTAAGAACAGAAAGCAGAAGGTAAGTCTCCGCAATATTGAGAGTGGTAGTGATGTTCAGTCCCAATGGGGCACTGTTAAGTGGGGCGTTCCCCAAGGGTCGGTGCTGGGGCCACTGCTGTTTCTTATTTATATAAATGATATGCCTTCTAGTATTACAGATGATTCAAAAATATTTCTGTTTGCTGATGACACCAGCTTGATAGTGGAGGATCTTGTGTGTAATATTTAAACAGTATCAAATAATGTAGTTCATGAAATAAGTTCGTGTCTTGTGGAAAATAATTTGATGCTAATCCACAGTAAGACTCAGTTTTTACAGTTTCTAACTCACAATTCAACAAGAATCGATATTTTGATCAGACAGAATGGTCATATTATAAGCGAGACGGAACAGTTCAAGTTCCTAGGCGTTCCGATAGATAGTAAGCTGTTGTGGAAAGCCCATGTCAAGGATCTTGTTCAGAAACTAGATGCTGCTTTATTTACCATTAGAACAGTATCTGAAATAAGTGACATTTGAACACGAAAAGTAGTCTACTTCGCATATTTTCATACGCTTATGTCGTATGGTATTATTTTTTGGGGTAATTCTTCCGATTCAAAAAGGGTATTTTTGGCTCAAAAACGGGCTGTTCGAGCTATATGTGGTGTAAGTTCGAGAACCTCTTGTCGACCCCTATTCAATAGTCTGGAAATTCTGACATTGCCCTCACAGTATATATTTTCTTTAATGTCATTTGTTGTTAGCAATATTAGCCTATTCCCAAGAGTTAGGAGCTTTCACTCAGTTAATTCTAGGCAGAAATCCAATCTGCATGTGGAATGCACTTCCTTGACTCTTGTGCAGAAAGGAGTGCAGTATGCTGCTGCATCCATTTTCAATAAGCTACCATAAGAACTCAAAAATCTTAGCAGTAGCCCAAACACTTTTAAGTCTAAACTGAAGAGTTTCCTCATGGCTCACTCCTTCTATTCTGTCGAGGAGCTCCTGGAAGGGGAGTAGCTTACAATTGGTTCGCCTCTTACTTTAAGAACAGAAAGCAGAAGGTAAGTCTCCGCAATATTGAGAGTGGTAGTGATGTTCAGTCCCAATGGGGCACTGTTAAGTGGGGCGTTCCCCAAGGGTCGGTGCTGGGGCCACTGCTGTTTCTTATTTATATAAATGATATGCCTTCTAGTATTACAGATGATTCAAAAATATTTCTGTTTGCTGATGACACCAGCTTGATAGTGGAGGATCTTGTGTGTAATATTTAAACAGTATCAAATAATGTAGTTCATGAAATAAGTTCGTGTCTTGTGGAAAATAATTTGATGCTAATCCACAGTAAGACTCAGTTTTTACAGTTTCTAACTCACAATTCAACAAGAATCGATATTTTGATCAGACAGAATGGTCATATTATAAGCGAGACGGAACAGTTCAAGTTCCTAGGCGTTCCGATAGATAGTAAGCTGTTGTGGAAAGCCCATGTCAAGGATCTTGTTCAGAAACTAGATGCTGCTTTATTTACCATTAGAACAGTATCTGAAATAAGTGACATTTGAACACGAAAAGTAGTCTACTTCGCATATTTTCATACGCTTATGTCGTATGGTATTATTTTTTGGGGTAATTCTTCCGATTCAAAAAGGGTATTTTTGGCTCAAAAACGGGCTGTTCGAGCTATATGGGGTGTAAGTTCGAGAACCTCTTGTCGACCCCTATTCAATAGTCTGGGAATTCTGACATTGCCCTCACAGTATATATTTTCTTTAATGTCATTTGTTGTTAGCAATATTAGCCTATTCCCAAGAGTTAGGAGCTTTCACTCAGTTAATTCTAGGCAGAAATCCAATCTGCATGTGGAATGCACTTCCTTGACTCTTGTGCAGAAAGGAGTGCAGTATGCTGCTGCATCCATTTTCAATAAGCTACCATAAGAACTCAAAAATCTTAGCAGTAGCCCAAACACTTTTAAGTCTAAACTGAAGAGTTTCCTCATGGCTCACTCCTTCTATTCTGTCGAGGAGCTCCTGGAAGAGCTAAAAAATTAAGCAAATTCCAGTGTTACATTGTTGATTTTCTTTATTTAAACTTACGACTTGTCACCTGAATATTTTTTTTTTATATTTCATTTTATCTGTTTCTAAAATCGTGTTATAATTTCATGTATTGACTCGTTCCATGACAATGGAGACTTCTCCTTAATTTGGTCCCACGGAACAATAAATAAATAAATGAATAAATAAAATAACTAAAAAACAACTCTTTCAGTAGCATCTGCCCCGTCTAACAGATGTAACAGAGATTCTATACTAACTTCTCAGAACAGTGGACCGCTTATGGAGCTTCAAGGACAGCTCTTGGTTTTGATTACCGTGTTCCGCTTCGCAAGCCACTGGATGCTACGTCCGCTACTGTGATGTACGAAACTCTTATACGGACGTTTGGGGATCCTGAAATCTCGAAGGCATGCGAACGAATGCGCCTGCGGTGTCATGAGAGCGACTGCATACTTCGCTGTCGAATTTTATACAGTTTGAAGTAGCTCTGGTAGACGCATCATCTGTAGACTTCCGTTTTGTGAATCCGTATTGACACTGGTTTAGACGCAAAAGCTCCTTGTGCGCCCGCTGCCAATCACAGAACAGACGCTCCAACTTTTTCCAAGATATTAATAAGCAAACGGGGCTACAGATTTTCGGTGGTGTCGGGTCTTTACTCACTATCGCTCTGGCTGTTTTCTATATCGCCGGATCCTACCTATTCGCAACGTCTCGTTTAGTAATGCTGTCAGATATGGCACTGTCAGTAAACGTACAATCCACACAATCTCAGGGTAGACCCCACCCGCCATCCGGCTTTCCAGTTTTGTGCTTAAAAATTGCTAAAGCAACTTCTTCCTGAGCGAAAGATGTTACCAATATTTCATTGTCGTATTAGAAAAATTTATACGGTCTTACACGTTTGTCAAATTGCAGTTGCCTTCGTAGAAATTTCTCCCAGTGCATTCCTCTAGTTTCCAGAAGCAATGTTTTGTAGCACATCGTAACAGCCCTGTATTCATGGAGCCTAGCTGCGTACTCTAACTGCTCTAATCCAGTTCTGGTCCCGAAGAGATTGTAGCTTGACTGTTTACCTTTCTCTTAGTGACATGAATGTCCTGTGATCCTTGCAAGAGTTCAGTTAGTTGCTACGCACCCAAGTCTACATGTAGCTGAAGCAATTCCATTGGAAATGATGCAGTGTAGGCAACTACGCCATCCTGATCCTCTGCTATCCTCTGCTTGTCTCCATGTACCATTGCCATTTCCCCCTTAGATGACATTTGTATATGGTCACAGGATATTAAGTTGTGGAACACTTGCCAACTATTTAATCTTAGCTTCTGTCACGCTGTTGTAAGTAGGCTGTTTAGGTTTTTTTTATTGGTAACGCCACGTAGCGCTCTGTATAAAAATCACTGGTTGTGCTGTGCGCAGTCTGTGGCTGGTTTCCATTGTTGTTTGCTATTGTAGTGTTGGGCAGTTGGCTGTTCACAGCGCGTAGCGTTGCGCAGTTGGAGGTGAGCCGCCAGCAGTGGTGGATGTGGGGAGAGAGATGGTGGAGTTTTGAGAGCGGATGATCTGGACGTGTTTCCATCAGAGACAGTAAATTTGTAAGACTGGATATCATATATATATATATATATATATATATATATATATATATATATATATATATATATATATAATGACTTTTGAACACCATTAAGGTAAATACATTGTTTGTTCTCTATCAAAATCTTTCAGTTGCTAACTACGCCTGTCAGTAGTTAGTGCCTTCAGTAGTTAGAATCTTTTATTTAGCTGGCAGTATTGGCGCGCGCTGTATTGCAGTAGTTCGAGTAACGAAGATTTTTGTGAGGTAAGTGATTCATGAAATGTATAGGTTATTGTTAGGCAAGGCCATTCTTTTGTAGGGATTATTAAAAGTCAGATTGTGTTGACCTAAAAATATTGTGTGTCAGTTTAATGATGATCAGAATAAGTAAAGAGAGTAATGTCTGAGTACATTCAGTTTTGCTCAGCTGTTTGAAAAGCAAATAACGTAAGAGGTTTTCCAGCACAGTACTTCATAAATTTTTCTACGGGGACGTTTCACTGTTTCCTATGTTAGTGACATCTATTTCAATGGCATCTATGTCAGTGGCCACACCTGTTCGTCCCTCAGAGGTACTCAGCTGGCCTTCTAGATTTAAAACAATGAGTTCCAGTTCCCGAATTGCGTCCTCTAGTGTCTCACCTCGTTCTTCAGTTTGCCTGCTGTGCCCCAGAGAGTATTTTACGTTCGCCACAATGAGATAACGCAACTCGTCCATATAGAGCAACCAATTAAGTTTATCTACATTACGTACGATGTGATGGGAACACTGCGTCTACTTGTATATGCTCGTCTGTGCGTCTTTCACTTATACTGTGACCATATTCTTGTCACATAGCAGTGCCACCTCAGTCACAGTGAATTTCCTACTTGTAATGACAATAGCAGAGACTGTTGACATATCAACAGGAAATGTTGGATCTTATTATTTCTACATTAGGCCTACAGTTTTTGCATACACACTATATCAACAATCATATCGTTAATTAGTTTGCCAATTTCAGCGATTTCCAGTGTACTTAGAGCAGCATTTTTCTGTAATACAGGGTGTCCCACTCAAACCTCCTGATTTCAAGGACCCAGGAGAGAAGAACCACAGTAGATACGACAGTGAAAAATGCACCACATTGTAGAGCATCTCAAAGAATTTATATTCCCACGTCAGAAGTGCCAAGTATCGTCGCCAGAGTGCAGCATGGTCGCATGAAGTGGAAATGCGACTCAACAGCAGCGTGTGCAAGTAATAGTGTGGTTTGCAGAAACAAAATCGCCGATTACTGTGCAAAGAAATTATTGTCGTGTGTATGAATGTGATCCACCTGACGTGAAAACTATTAAGGAATGGTATAGGAAGTTTCTGGCAACAGGAAGCGTTCTGAAACATTCTGGCAGTGCATGTTACATAGTTCCAGAAGAGGCAGTGGAGGACATCAGACAAACGTTCCGCCAGCCGGTGTGGCCGTGCGGTTGTAGGCGCTTCAGTCTGGAACCGGGTGACTGCTAAGGTCGCAGGTTCGAATCCTGCCTCGGGCATGGATGTGTGTGATGTCCTTAGGTTAGTTAGGTTTAAGTAGTTCTAAGTTCTAGGGGACTGATGACCACAGATGTTAAGTCCCATAGTGCTCAGAGCCATTTGAACCATTTGAACAAATGTTCCTCAGAAGCCCTTGTAAGTGAATTCATCAAGCATCTAGGGAACTTGATGTACTTCGAACAACAGTGCATCGTGTAGTTCACCAGCGTCTTCGTATGTGTGATTACAAAGTGCAAATTCTGCAACATCTGACGTCAAATGACAAACCACGCCGACAACAATTTGCGGCAGATATGCTGCAGCATATTGATATGGATGCCATCTTCCTGGAAAGATGTTTATTCTCAGATGAGGCAACCTTTCATCTATCATGAAGGCTTAGTAAGCATAATGTTCAGATTTGGGGTTCGCAAAATCCTCACACTGTCATTGAATATGTTTGTGATAGACCTAATCTAAACATCTGGTGCAAGCTAATGCACGACAGGATTGTTTGACCATTCTTCTTTGCGGAACAAACAGTGAATGTTTCTGTGTATCTGGACATGTAGGAGCGGTTTGTGTATCCTCAGATACAACATTTTGCAACCCAACACCATTGTTCAACAAGATGGTCAACGGCTGTTTGCAAGTTCCTGGATAGGAAATTTCCCAATCGTTGGCTTGGATGTGGAGGATCCATTGCCTAGCGACCACGTTCACGAGACATTACGCTGCCTGATTTCTTCATGTGGGGATTCGTGAAGGACTGCGTGTATGCGACCAAAGTGGACGAGATTCCTACATTGCGACATCGTATCACTAATGTGATTGCAACAGTAACAGAGGAAATGTTACAAAGAACATGGAAAAAAATTGAATATAGACTCGATATTCTCCATGCTACAAATTATTCACATATAGAGGTGTATTGAGGATAAATAAATAAATTCTTTGAGATGCTCTAAAATGTGATGCAATTTTCACTGTTGTATCGACTGTGTGTTTTTTTCCCTGCGTCTTTGAAATCAGGGAGGTTAAAAGGGTTGAGCTTAGTGAACGGATCCTGTCTCGGCAACGCTACATTTCACACCACCACAGTCTGCATGACTCGGCAACTGTCTTTGATATGGAATCACCGTCTGATATAGCCATGCAGCCTCGTGTCATTACCATCATGTCTGCCTGCTCACGAAATGAATATCCTTCCTTCTTTATATGGAGCATGTTCAGTTAATTCACAACGTGCAGTACATGTCCACAATTGACATGCTCTGGAGACGGGAATGACGCATGTAAACAAGTCTCCCTAGCAGCGCAGCGCCATCTAGGATACAAATGAGTGTCTAGATAAGTGAGGTTGCTGGGGTTGCATCTGGGAAGCCGTTCAATGTCAGCTTTCACTAAACCCGAAAACGAAGGATTTTCGGACTTAAGTTTATACTAGGGAAGCCACCAATTCTTCGCGATTGTATATGGGAATTACATATACGTTCTAATCTCCTTCTCACTCGTCTATTCTATCTCTCTCTCTCTTTCTCTCTCTATCTTCCTTCCGTCTTTCCCTGTCCATTTCCTAGCCACGTTGATTAGCCGAGCGGTCTCAGGCGCTGCAGTCATGGACTGTGCGGCTGGTACCGGCAGAGGTTCGAGTCCTCCCTCGGGCATGGGTGTGTGTGTTTGTGCTTAGGATAATTTAGGTTAAGTAGTGTGTAAGCTTAGGGACTGATGACCTTAGCAGTTAAGTCCCATAAGATTTCACACACATTTGAACATTTTTTTTGTCCATTTCCTTCTCCCCCCTTGCTGTCCATCTCCTATTCCTCTTTTCTCTGATCTTGAGCCTTATTTATTATTTCAAACAGAGCCTGGATGGGGACTAAAGTCGCTCAAAACGAATGGACGAATCAGTTGGAATAACTTTTATGAAGTGAATGAGAGACCACTCCTGCTGTTGGATGTATTAGGACGTTAGTTTCATTGACATTATTTCGTATACTTTTAATCGTTAAAATGGTAGCATTAAAAACCTTCGGACGAATCTCATTCCGTAGTAGTATCCTGATGATAATCCGATAAGCAATAAATAGAACTTTCATCTTGTCTTTAAAAGCCGACTGCGAGGGAGAAAACCAAACAGCACGTAGTTGTGTTACCATTTTTGTGTGAAATCATATATAAGGAGAAATAACATATATATGTGAGAAACAATTTATGTAACGGTATAAATGTGTTGCTATTGCAATTAAAACTTCCTGCAAGAAAGAAAACGAAACTGCACATTTTTACAGTACATCATAGCACACAATTTTCTTTTTCGCTGTCAGATTTAAGAGAAAATCTGTACACTGTTGGTTAAAAAGCCTATGTCCATCTGAATATTTATTAGAGTACCATGTAGAAGTTTCAAGTAAATAGGTCAAGAACGATTTGAAATATTATCTTACAACATCGTATTTGTTAAAATATAAGGCTTATGTTGCTCAGAGCTTTTATTAGAGCATTATGGAAAATATTAAGTAAACCAGGCAAGAATTTTGTGAGATTATTGGTAACAATGTTAAACAACGACCGAATACCTTAAGCCTGCCCGAATATTTACTAAAGTATCACGTAAAAAAGTGAGGTCAATCGGTCAAGAACTTCTCGAGATTTTTGGCAACAACGTTAAACAACGGATTGTCTCGTGTAGTAATAAAGATGATCTTTTCTGTTATTGTGCTGTAAAGAACCTGTCTCCAAAGTTTTTAATAGTATGTTTCAGACAAGCAATACTTTTAAACAAATCAAGCGTACGTAGCCTGTAAACCGTATCGTTCCACGTCATGTCGACAAAAATCATGCAAATGACGTATGAATGAGTAATTAAAAAACTACACATGGAAGTATAAGTAAATCATAGACATTCCCGTCATAGCAGTGAAGATTTTTATGATCGTTTTTAGACTGACAAAGGAAGGTGTGACGGTAATGCATGTATGTAAAGATGTGCTTAAATAAAGAGGGAAACTGAGGCCGATCTTCGTGATCATTTATGGAGTATATGGAAATTTTCATGTAGGGTCTCTTTCCTTTATTCGCCATAGCATTTATCAATACTAGGGCTAGACCAAGGGTTCTAGGCTTTCCAGTGAGATACCACTCTTTTTATGTCAAAAATACTTGTCATTGTAAGTCAGCGCTCTTTGATCGCCGTTTCTCCGGAGAGTGGGATCCATCCCAGAACTGAGATTCTGGAGTGTCTAAGAAATTCGCATCTACGGTCAGCATAACCTCAGCATTTCATTAAAAACATTATCAAGGTGGACTGCCCCCAACTTTGGGAGTAACTGGAGGTGAAAGTGTCAATCCTGATGAACAGTACGTCGATATACCAATCATTTGTGCCTCAAATCCCTGAATTTTCCATTATCAGAACTAATTTGTGGGTGAGAACATTGTTCTATGAGCAGTTATTTTTCTTACTTTTCATTCCAGGTGGCTTTTTATGTTTGTTTTGATAACATAAACACAGTGGTACGATGGTACCACCAAGTGGAAGTAGAATCGAGGTATAATAAGGAATCGTGACGAAATAATAATTTATTTGTCAATATATTCAGGCGCGTTTTGCAGTCAAATCATACTAGGTTATAGCTGCTTTTAATAACCTCTGGCTCCCTTTAATAACGTATAATGCATTTCCGACATGTGCAGGAGTGTATCGACAAGCATATGACGTCATTGCGAATGCTTATTGAATCTTGATTACACTTCGCCAGGAATGTTCGATGGCGATTATCGCTGTGACCGTTGTTCCATTCGAAAGAAAAAGATTCGTTGTAGCGACTGCGATTCAAGAGTTTGGTTGAAGATTAAAAATGAAAAAACGAAACGGTGTCACTCGAACGCAGAGCGGGCAGACTACTAGTAGGCTGGTTGCTCTAACGCTGTTGTCGACGGCTGGCAGACTCCAAACGAACACGCTTGTGAAACTTTCAATCTCGATTTCATGAACCTAGAGAAGCCCATCGTCCTAGAGCGGCATGTATGTCCTACAATCGTTCAAAAGATGATAAAATTGGTGACTATGGTTACTTATTAGATAACGGCTACTTAATGCATTCTGAATACCTGTTCCACAGTTTGGAGGACTTGTGTCTTTATTTGTTTCACTCTTTTGAGCTAAAAACAACATTCCACCTCATCATGTACCAATTACGCTAAGAAAATCTCAGGAATTACGGAACAGCTGACAAGACCAGAGCATAGGCAGTGCCTACTCACTAACAGTCTACTCGCCTATGTACCTCTCGTCGCACTAGCCAATGAGCAGGACGTTTCACAGAACATAGTTCGATTTCAGATGACTGTGCCCTCTGTGTGACTGAAGCTGGAAACTTATATTCGATTTTACATTACCTATAGAACTACTAGATTTTACATACATGCATACGGAAACCCGGGGTACTTTTTACAATTATGCTGAGGATCATAATTTTGATTTAAGTTCGACAGACGTTCAACTTGTCCTCGATCGTTTGACGAAAAACGTCCAGAGTATGTTCAAACTCGTCCCATACATCTGCGAGCATATCTGGAGTTACTGCAACCCGTCCAAACTTGTTAAGAGGGATGGCTCATAGGCGGAGATTTTCACAAGCACCCACAGAAAGTCACATATCGTGGGACTGGTTAATTAGTGTTGGAAGATCCAATCTCCACAAAGGTACTTACGGACTGGTGGCTTAGAAAACGGGGAGACAAGGACCTAAATTTTCATATAATACATTATGAAAATGGTTATTACACTATTAGCTCCACTATACGGTTAAATGATGATGGCATGCTCTTGGTTAAGCAACCTGGTCGAATTTTGCACAGACCATAAATTAACCATTGCTAACACTTGGTTTAAGAATCATGAAAGAAGGCTGTATTCGAGGAAGAGACCTGGAAACACAAAAAGGTTTCCGGCTGATTGTATTTGGCAAGATAGATAATTCGGACTCAGATTTTAAACTGTGAGACATTTCAAGGGGCAGATAAGGAATCTGCCTACAAATTATTACATAGTCTAGATTAAAACTGAAGAAATTTCAAGCAGGTAGGAAATTAAGGAAATGGAACAAGAACTAACTGAATGAAGCAAAGGTTGTCGGGAGATTAAGGGGGAGCGTCAGGCAACGACAAGCTGAAGCAATGGAAAGGAATATGTTAAAAGACAAATAGACAGTTTTGAGAGAGGAAAGAATGAATTCAGCCGAGGACCAAATAGCTAAAAATACAAGATCTAGTACGAGGGTTGCCCAGAAAGTAATGCACCGCATTTTTTTCTCAGCCGAAAACAATGAAGTCTCCTCAATGAGCACGTCAAGTTCCCGTCAGTTCCGACAGATAGGGTAGCTCCAAGACAGTTTCGAAATGGCGTCTGTAGGTTATGTACGATACAAGCAACGTGCCGTCCTTGAATTTCTCACTGCAGAGAAAGAAACTGTGGGGAATATTCACAAATTCTTGTGCAAAGTCTTTAGAGCATCAGCTGTCGACAGAAGAACAGCTAGTCACTGGGCATGGAGGATGAGGTCATCAGAAGGCGGTTCGGCGGAGCTCCACGATTTGCAGTGGTCGGGGAGACCATCCACGGCTGTCACATCTGACAAGTTGCTACGAACTGATGTTGTAATTCGCGAGGACAGACACATTATGATTCGGCAGTCGGCGCTACATCTGTCAATCAGCAAAGGAAGTGTGGATGCAATTATCCGCATTCATCAATATTCAAAAGTATGTGCAAGAGGGGTCCCACAGTGTCTAACGGTGGATCACAAAACGCACAGAAAGAATATTTGTCTTGATTTGTTGCAATGTTTTGAAGCGGACAGTGAGGCATTCTTTTCCCAGATTGTGACAAATGATGAAACCTGAGCCCAAAACAAAACGACAGTCTATTGAATGGCGCCATTCCCACTCCCCACAGAAGAAAAAATTCAAGATAACTGCTTCCACCAGTTAGATAATGATAACCGTGTTCTGGGATTGTGTAGGTGTGAGTCTCGTTGATGTGATGCCTAGAGGCCGTACCATCAGTTCAGAAGCATACGTCAACACATTAACAAAACTCAAGACGCGCTTCTGGCGACTTCGGTGCCACAGCAATCCAGACACAAGTCTGAGGAGTGCTGAACACATCGCGAAACAGGGTTGGACAGTGTTACGCCATCCGCCCTACAGCCCTGACCTAGCCCCGTCGAACTTCCACTTTTTGGGCCATTAAACGATGCCATTCGTGGAAGACATTTTGAGGATGACGAGGAAGTGATTCAAAGAGTGAAGGACTATCTCCGCCACCAGGACATGCACTGGTACCGACAGGGCATACAAGCCCTTCTTTCGCGCTAGAGGAAGACCAAGGAATGGGATGGAGATTACGTGAAAAAATGGGATGTGCAAATAAAAGTTGATGAGTAATTCTCGTTATGTTCAATAGGGAATTGTTGAAGAAAAAAAATTGGGTGCATTACAGTATGGGCCAGCCTCGTAGAAATCCTTGAATATCGCAGGAAATATTGAATATAACTGATGAAAGGAGAATATATAAAAATGATGCAAATGAAGCAGGGAAAGGGAATACAGATATCTCGAAATTGGGACTTACAGGAAGTGCAAAATGGCTTCGTAGGAATGGATAGAGGACAATCGGAATGCTGTAGAAGCATATATAACTAGAGGAAAGACTGATACCGTCTACAGGAAAATTAAAGATGCATTTGGAGAAAAGAGAAGCAGCTGTCATAATATCAAGAGCCCGGATCGGAAACTAGTTCTAAGGAAAGAAGGGAAAGCTGAAAGGCGGAAGCAGAATATAGAGCGTCTACAAAAGCGAAATGAACTTGAAGGAAATATTAAAGAAATGGATGACGACCTAGATGAAGATGAGATGGGCGATATGATACTGCGAGAAGTCGAAACACGGCCCCTGGAGCGGATGAAATTCCGTCAGAAGTACTGATAGCCTTGGGAGAGCCAGTCATGACAAAAGTCTTGCTACGCGTGTGCAAAATGTACGAGACAGAAGGAATACCCTCAGAGTTCAAGAAGAATATAATAATTCCAATTTCACAGAAATTAGCTGCTGATAAGTGTGAATATTAAGGAATTATCAGTACAGTAAGTCATGGTTGCAAAATACTAACACGATTTATTTACAGTAAGATGAGAAAACGGGTCGAAGCAACCTCGGCGAACATCAGTTTGGATCTCGGTGGAATGTAGGGACACAGGATGTAGTATTGGCACCACAACTTATCTTTGGAAACAGGCTAAGGAAGGGCAAACCTCCATTTTCAGGTTTTGGAAATTTGGAGAAAGCCTTTGCTTTAAATACACGCTGTAACGGTCGTGAGCATTGGTAAACTTTGATACTAGACGTGGTGAGTCGATGTTAGTCAAGAATGCCTTCAAGGTGACAACGACGCCATTATCAACACCTCACTGAATGTTAAACGAAGTCGTTCATAGGGCTACGGGAAGCTGGATGTTCGTTCTGCGATATTGGAGGAAGGCTTGACAGGGACGTAGCCACTGTACAGACTGCTGGTAGCGGTGGTCACGAGAATGTACGGTCACAAGCTGAACAAGCTCCAGACATCCACGTGGCATTACCAAGAGGGCTGCCTATGGTCCATCGTACTACATCTGCAGCAGCGATCTGAGCAGCAGTAGGCATCACAGCGCCTCAGCAAGCTGTTACAAATCGGTTATTTCAAGAACAGCTCCGAGACCGACGATCTGTAGCGTGCTTCCTACTGACCGCAAACCACCGCAATTAGCGACATTTCATTCCAGGAAAAATTTGAGGTCTGTAGTGTTTTCTGATAAAAACTGGTTTTGCCTCGTTGCTAGTGCTGGCTGTGTGGTAATTCGAAGGTGGCCAGTTGAAGGCCTGCAACCAACTGTCTGTTTGCTAGATACACTGGAGCTACGCGTTGGGTAATGGTTCGCAGTGCGGTTTTGTGAGCCAGCAAGTACACTCGTGGTTATCCCACGGACTCTGTAAATTTGTACGTCAATCTCGTGATTAGAACTGTTAAGGTGCCATTCATGAACAGCATTCCACGCCTGTTTTCCGACAGGAGAACTCCCGCCCACATACCGCTGTTGTAACCCAACGTACTGCAACAGAGTTTTCGTATGCCATTCTTTTGGCAGGAGATCTCTGGGACGATGACCGTTTACTATTGCGACAAAATAAAACACCTACAGCCGTCCTTATGATTTTATTTTATTTCGTTGCATCCAGTTTCTACGCTTAAGTGCGTCATCTTCAGGCCCGTATGCACAAAACAGTAACGATAGCATTATCGACTTATCAATCAAGTTTCCTAGAGACAGATTAAGACAGAATGAGAAACAATGACAAGACTCTACAGCTAAATGTACACCGAAATTTCATAGAACAAACAGATGCATCCATTGTCAGACATCTAAAATATGCCGTAACGAATTTCCATTCAATACATTGTACAATTATTCTATCCATTAAAAACTTCTTTAAATAACTATTCATGATTTTTATTGGACAGTCGGACATACATTATCTGCACAACCCTGAAATAACATACTGCAAGGCAAAATGACTGTATAAGGTATTAAATAGAAGGAAACAATATGTCATAAACAAGTAAAGACAAGGAACATGATCTATGTGTCGTATCAAAGTATAAAATACTTAGTTGTATACAGATGAGGGGCACACACTACGTCATATCTATAAATTTCCAAGACGTGTTATAAACCGAATGTAAGACCCACCTCGTATTACAACGTATGTAGAATGTATGAAAGACGCCAACTTGCGAATACATCTATATATTGTGTACTGCCATGAAACAATCACACACAAGGATACTAAGCAGCAGGTAAGGATGCAGTGTATCATAAAGGTTGACTCAACAATATGCTTACTCAGTAGCAAACCGCTCAAAAGGTACTCATTTGTGTTAAACATAAGTGACCACGAAGAAATAATTGAGATCTGAAATAATATATAACTATGAATAACTGTATTGCAACCATTTCACACTTAGGTCTTTCGATGACATTGAAACCAAAAGCAATTACATGCAAGGAATTAAAATTTTTTTATCGAAAATGCCAGTCATACAAATTGTGTCAAAGTCAAGCCACATTCTTAATTGACCAGTGAGATGCCAACACAACATGGTTATAAGTAAAGTCTAAGTAATTGTAATTTTCCTAAAAGCCGTAAACTGTTAACGAGTGACAGCAGTCTATAAGTTGGCAATACATATACTATTACTGAAAAAACAATGGCAGTGCCACGAGCCATATGTAGTGGAACAAGGTAATGTGTAAGATGGCAAGAACTATGCCCCTTAGATGAACTCATTAAAGATCACCGAACTTATGTTGAGTGAACAGTAGGGCTGAACAAAAATGACTGACAAGGCACAATGCATCTTGTAGAGGGTATAGTATGGACATACTGGAATAATTAATGTTGAGTGATGGTTTTAAAGTAATTCACACGACATGAAAACTTTGTGGAAACGCGTCGATTTACTGGAGGCTAGTTTATCCCAGGAAAGCATTCAGAGTTGACCGCGGCCGGCTGGGGAGCGCGAAGGGAAGTGACAATAGACAGCCTAGGGCGGCTAAAACTCTAACAAAGCGGTAACGGGGCGCGGCCTCCAGCTGCCTTAAGATGACAGTGAGGGGGTGGTTGACCCCATACTGGTGTACCGGAAAGCAGACGGAAAACGGAACACCTGCTAATAAATGTCCGTCCTCCCGTTTTCAGTAAAACATGCAAGAAAGCCGCGCAAAGCTACGGTGGAGCGGTCAACAGAGACCAAAATATGCATGTTTGTGACTATAGCAACTTCATGCTGAATTCACTGTCCGCAGAGTCTGAAGTAAATCAGGTGAAGAGCGACAGAATGAAATACGACGGCCTCCGATGGGAATGTAGGACCAAGGAATTTGAAGTACTCTCCTGGGTGTCAGAATTCCGGAAAAATTGGTGTTTTGTGTAGACGCTAACCTTGATGGGTGGCCAGGAAGGAGCTAATTAGCAGAAGTTGAGAGGCAGGGAAATTTTGTGGGAATTTGTTCACTTCCCAGAGCAGGGATTCGTCGGCGCTGGGAAGCGACGCATAATTAACGCGACTGGCACTGCA
This sequence comes from Schistocerca nitens, assembly GCF_023898315.1. Lineage (NCBI taxonomy): Eukaryota > Metazoa > Arthropoda > Insecta > Orthoptera > Acrididae > Schistocerca > Schistocerca nitens. Next base: position 587,062,923 of record NC_064615.1, on the reverse strand, counting down.
ATTGGCGTAAGTGATTTTGCTGGAGGAAAAACCGAGGTGAAGAGCGGACTGGCATAAGCCTCCGTAGAGGTCTTCCATTCCCAGCTTGCCTAGAGTGTGGATGTGGCGTTTTTTACTCAGCTTGCCTGAGAGAGAGTGAGCATCTCTGCAGTTTAGGACTTAGCAAACCGAACGATTGAGCTTGGAGATAGAAAGTTTTCATTCAGCTATGGACTTAGCAAGATAGCTAGGAGTGAATAGACGAGCGCAGGTCGGCCGACGTCCTCACAACGACGTGTAACAACTACACTACTGCGCACGATACTTATTAAAGCCTGTACTATGGTAAGTTGACGGGCTTCACCTTATAAGAAAGGATTTTGGTATATATGTTGACCGCGTGTACCTGAATGGAGGCAAAATCAGACTTTCGCCCACTCAGTAACAACAATGATACGTCAAGCAAGTCTGAAGTACAACTACACGCTAGGATGGACAAGAAACAACACAGCAGATGCTACCAAATTGTTAATAACACGGTCGCCAGCCTAATTAGGCATTAACTGAGTTTCTTCCCAGTACAAGTTGATGTATGTTCATACAAAACAACACGTAATGACACTGCATAATATGGTAAATTTTAGAACCCGAAAATCTACTGAACTAATAATTTCACTTTCTGTACTAATATGAACAAGCCATAAATACACAACAATACACTATAATGTTTACTACAAACTTCGTACTGTCTACTGATCTGATTAAAATCGGGCATAGGTTACCCTAGAATTAGCACTTTCGAAACACACATACAATGTCAATTTTGAAAAGGTAAAACACTAATAAATTTTGGTTTTATATTGACTTTAACGTTGCTGGTCAAATCAGTTCAGTACACTTCTGAATTTAAATGAATAGTAAAGAAAAAAAGGGGGGGCCTGAAACTGTTATGATCACTGTACTGAAATTTTGGTTATTTAAATCATTAAGCACTCAAGATTTCCAATATATGATTTACTACTCTTTTTGTCTTATTTCTTGCTGATTTAACTACCATTTATTCTCAAATTAATTAAACTTCATTACTAAACCACTTTCAAAATTATCTTCCAACTTTGTCAGACCTATATTGTTCGTTTATTATTTCATTAACAACAAAGTTCTTTAAACATCATTCTAACATAGATCTGCAGGTAATTATTATTAACATAAACTTTAAATCTTCATCTCGGGACACTCGGATTGCACAACATGGGGAAAGGACCCTGTCTAGGTTAGTGATGAGGATAATTAAATGATAGGGCAGTTCTGGTAAAAGTTAAGTTGTTATTTAACAGTCAGGAACAAAACTAACATTGGTCCACACGAATACAGTACTAAAAGTTTCAACCTGTTCGTATCGATGCGGCGGTTGGCGGGCGGCGGGATGGCGAGGCGCAGAGCACACATACAATCACAGCTATGGCTCTTGATGTATCGGCACTTTATTTCTTCATAGCGTCGCAATATTTTTCCATTTAGTGCCTATGGAATTTTGCCATGCTGTATAGTCGTCGGAAACGGCACATCCGAGGCTCAATGAAATCACGTTTTCCAGGAGAGCCTCCTCGATCCAGAACGTGTTGCTCAGATCAAAGCCCAACTCCGACTACTACTGTTGAGCCCGTTATGCCGTGCCGCGCCCGTTTGCATTTTCCCGCGCTCGCCTGTCATCCACCTTTTACCGCTCCCCTACAGACAGGGTATTCACCAAAGGTTTTGCATTCTACATATCCTAATACATTGCCTACGTATGGACCAGTCGCACAATTACAACTTTAACCTCTTACAACAGTTTCAACATTTCTTGCATTTCCATTTTGTTATAATATTGCTTGCAATTTGACATAAACATTAATATTCACATCGCAAATTGTTTACAGCTTCTTTAACATAATGACATGAAAAGAAAAAAGAAATGAAATCAGAACATCGCTTACACTAATTTATCGAAAATCAGAAGAAAAAATTATTATATGTACAATAGTATAGCGTTGGGGTTGTTACAGACGCCACGCTGAATTCGGTGATATTGCGCCCGCTCCGGCTTGAGTTAGGCCACTGATTAATTTGTTGGATCACGTCGGCAGTTTCCATGAGGGTGTCATGGGCTGTGTATTGTGGAATTCTTCTCGCACTTCGCATTACGCCTGGGTCAGTCGATAGGAATTAATTTTGATTTATCGCGCTTTACTCCATGTAATCGCAATTTTGTTACCACTGCCTGTTAGGAGAGTCATGTAATGTGATGATGAAGGTTGGCAGTTAAAATAAATTTGTGCTAATCGACTGCATCTGTTTTCAGTCAAGTTGTTGAAATACCAAGTCACTTTCTTAATTAATTTTATATTCAGCATTTGCATCTGGTGTTCAATAGCTGAATATAACATCAATGTGCACCCCTTTTTAATTAAAAGTGATCAATTCTGAATCGATTACTGTCAAAACTGCCACCGCAGTTCCATCAGGTGTCACAGGGCCTTATTACTTTCTTTGCGTTATCCGATATTGCAGCAGTTTTGCACTCTCTGTTGATCTGTTGGTCAATTAGCTGGGGTGAACACACGCCAAAACCAGATAAGTGACGGGTGGGGTGTTACAAATGTAATGCAAATCTACTCGAAATTGAAGACAGGTACATAATCGCTAAATGTGTCGTATATGACTAAGACAATTGCATGTTAAAGAAGGCGACATTTAACATACACAGTTCTTCCATCAAACACATAACTAGAGTCTAGTGGAAGCAAAGTTCACGTCAGCTTCCTGAGCACAATCCACTCGAAAAGTACTCATATGCATGAAACGCAAGTATACACGCTAAAATGTAACAGAATTGAAATTGCATATACTTACGAGTAAATGTACTGTACCACTTCACACTTTGGACTTTGAACTACATCAGAACTAAAAAACCGTCATATTTATGTAATCAAATATCAAAAGGTCCATACTGACCATACATATCGTCTCACAAACCAATTTATCCATTGAGCAGTTAGGAGCCCACACAACATGCCAGTAATGGAATCGTAAGTGAACCCCATACTTATGTTTGATGTGAGACTGTGAGCATGTCACGGCAGTCTACGAGCTGACAATATATCCACTATTACATTTGCAACTCTGTGGATGCCATAGTCTTGTCCAGCAGAATCTGAGTGATGGTAAATGCATACTTACGTAAACCCGAAGATGGGGCCGGCCGCGGTGGTCTAGCGGTTCTGGCGCTGCAGTCCGGAACCGCGGAACTGCTACGGTCGCAGGTTCGAATCCTGCCTCGGGCATGGGTGTGTGTGATGTCCTTAGGTTAGTTAGGTTTAAGTAGTTCTAAGTTCTAGGGGACTTATGACCTAAGATGTTGAGTCCCATAGTGCTCAGAGCCATTTCATTTCAACCGAAGATGGGTGCATAACCACTGAATGTGTCACATACGACCAAACTAGCTGCATGTGAAAGAAACAGCATCGTACACGTCAACATAAGCCATTACTCGACAATTCCTCTAAACCATGCTACAAACTACTTATCGCGTACGAACCCAAGCGTATAACCCACACCAAGTCCAGTACCAACTATTTCACGGAACAAAAAATTACCAGTGAAAGTCGACAAGAGGCACTTACTTAGTCAATACTAAAACAGCTATAAGAAACAGGAACGTGGCACGAAATATATAGTGGGTGGAAGGAGGAGTGCAGTTACCTAAAGTTCCACCACACACGACTCGTGGCATTGCCAGTTTTTTTGTTGTAATAGTGTATGTATTGCCAACTTATAGATTGTTGTCACTCATTAGCAATAAAAAAAATTTAATTGCTTACATGTAATAGCTTTTGGTTTCAGTGTAATCGAAAGACCTAAGTGTGAACTGGTTGCAGTACAGTTATTCATAACTATATATTATTTTAGATCTCAACTATTTCTTCGTGATCTCTTATGCTTAACACACATGAAAACTTTTTGAGCGGTGTGCTACTCAGTAACCTTTCCGGATTTTTCATGTATATATATATATATATATATATATATATATATATATATATATATATATATATATTGCTAAGTCGTCCATTATGATACTTTGCATCCTTGCAGGCTACTTAGTATCCTTGTGCGTGATTGTTTCATGGAAATATACGATACATAGATGCATTCGCGTATGAATGTTTGCATCATGGGCGTCTTTCATACGTACTACATACGTTATTGTAGTTGACTGTTAAGGCAGCCAGTTCACAGTGACGGGTAGCCGAAAGGCACACGTACACACACGCCGACTGGCGTGAAGTCTGAAACAGGATACGTGATGAAAACTATAAAGAAAAGAACGGAGCTTCTCGTATACTTAACTTTTATTCACTTCTGCGGTACGTCGCTCTTGATAATACAAGTGAGACTCTCTCCAGATGGTTAATGGCGCCTTGCTAGGTCGTAGCCATGGACTTAGCTGAAGGCTATTCTAACTGTCTCTCGGCAAATGAGAGAATGGCTTCGTACGTGTAGTCGCTAGCAATGTCGTCCGTACAACTGGGGCGAGTTCTCGTACGTCTCTCGAGACCTGCCGTGTGGTGGCGCTCGGTCTGCGATCACACAGTGGCGACACGCGGGTCCGACATGTACTAATGGACCGCGGCCGATTTAAGCTACCACCTAGCAAGTGTGGTGTCTGGCAGTGACACCACAGTTATGATATGAAGTGGGTCTCACATTCGGTTTATAACACGTCTTGAAGATTTATAGATATGACACAATGTATGCCTCTCACCTGCAGAAAATTAAGCATTTCATACTTTGACACGACACATATGTCATGTTCCTGGTCTTTACTTGTTTGTGAGGTATTGTTTCCTTCTATTTATCACCTTCTACAGTTATTTTTTCTCACAGTAGGTTATTTCAGGGTTTTGCAGATAATGTATGTCCTATTGTCCAATAAAAATCATAAATAGTTGTTTAAAGAAGTTTCTAATGGATAGAATAATTGTACAATGTATTGAGTGGAAATTCGTTATGGTATATTTTAGATATGTGACAAAGGATGTATCTGTTTGTTCTATCAAATGTTCGGTGTAAATTCAGTTGTAGTCTTGCCACTGTTTGTCATTCTGTTTTAATCTGTCTCTATGTAACTTCATTGATAAGTTGATAATGCTGTCGTTACTGTTTTATGCATACAGGCATGAAGATGACGCATTGGAGCGTAGAAAATGGTTGCCACAAAATAAAATAAAATTATAAGAACAGCTGTAGGTGTTTTATTTTGTCACAATACTGCATCAGAGTGTCGACATGTTGCCTTTGCCTGTTCGAACATCAGATCAGTGTCCAGTCTAGCACACACAGGTCATTACCGGACAACTGCAGCGTCATCCAGAACTAGGATTAACCGTCTCTTTGCTGAGCGACCAAGTGCAACTGGCACAGGACTCCATCCCACAAACTGACATTCGGCACCTGTACAACACAAAGCAAGCACGTTTGCATGCTTACGTTTAACATGCTGGCGAGTACGCCAGTTATTAATGTGCCGGCATTTTACATTTGCAATGGCTTATCTTGCACTTACATTAACACCTCTGATCTTGCAATGTTAATCACTGAAATACGCTCCATATACAAATATATTCTCTAAATTTCATTAGTCTAGTTAAGTGTTTTCTCGTGTTGCGTTTATTTCCTGTCTGTATATATCTTGACAAGGGAGTGAGACAGGGTTGTAGGTTATCCTCGATGTAGTACAAAAAATGGCTCTGAGCACTATGGGACTTAACATCTATGGTCATCAGTCCCCTAGAACTTAGAACTACTTAAACCTAACTAACCTAAGGACAGCACAAAACACCCAGTCATCACGAGGCAGAGAAAATCCCTGACCCGCCGGGAATCGAACCCGGGAACCCGAGCGTGGATGTAGTACAATCTGTACACTGAGCAAGCAGTAAAGGAAATTATAGAAGAATTTGGTGATGGTATTAAAGTTCAGGGAGGAAGAAGAAAAAAACTTTGACGTTTGAAAGTGGCTAAATAGTTCTCTCAGAGACAGGAAAGGGTTCATAACAGCAGTTGAATGGAATGAACACTGTCTTCAAAGGAGGATATAAGAGTAACACCAACAAAAGCACCTGGCGATGCTGGGGGAATTGAATTAGGTAACGAGACACTGAAAGTAGAAGATGAGTTTTGCTATTTAGGCAGTGAAATAACTGATGATGGCCGAAATAGGTAGGCTATAAGTTAGGCAGACTTTTATGAAGGTATACAGGGTGTTACAAAAAGGTACGGCCAAACTTTCATGAAACATTCCTCACACACAAATAAAGAAAAGATGTTACGTGGACATGTGTCCGGAAACGCTTGATTTTCATCTTAGAGCTCATTTTAGTTTCGTCAGTATGTACTGTACTTCCTCGATTCACCGCCAGTTGGCCCAATTGAAGGAAGGTAATGTTGACTTCGGTGCTTGTGTTGACATGTGACTCATTGCTCTACAGTACTAGCATCAAGCACATCAGTACGTAGCATCAACAGGTTAGTGTACATCACGAACGTGGTTTTGCAGTCAGTGCAATGTTTAAAAATGCGGAGTTGGCAGATGTCCATTTGATGTATGGATTAGCACGGGGCAATAGCCGTGGCGCGGTACGTTTGTATCGAGACAGATTTCCAGAACGAAGGTGTCCCGACAGGAAGACGTTCGAAGCAATTGATCGGCGTCTTAGGGAGCACGGAACATTCCAGCCTATGACTTGCGACTGGGGAAGACCTAGAACGACGAGGACACCTGCAACGGACGAGGCAATTCTTCCTGCAGTTGACGATAACCCTAATGTCAGCGTCAGAGAAGTTGCTGCTGTACAAGGAAACGTTGACCACGTCACTGTGTGGAGATTGCTACGGGAGAACCAGTTGTTTCCGTACCATGTACAGCTTGTGCAGGCACTATCAGCAGCTGATTGGCCTCCACGGGTACACTTCTGCGAATGGTTCATCCAACAATGTGTCAATCCCCATTTCAGTGCAAATGTTCTCTTTACTGATGAGGCTTCATTCCAACGTGATCAAATTGTAAATTTTCACAATCAACATGTGTGGGCTGACGAGAATCCGCACGCAATTGTGCAATCACGTCATCAACACAGATTATCTGTGAAAGTTTGCGCAGGCATTATTGGTGATGTCTTGATTGGGCCCCACGTTCTTCCACCTACGCTCAATGGAGCACGTTATCACGATTTCATTCGGGACACTCTACCTGTGCTGCTAGAACATGTGCCTTTACAAGTACGACACAACATGTGATTCATGCTCCTGCACATTTTAGTCGAAGTGTTCGTACGCTTCTCAACAACAGATTCGGTGACCGATGGATTGGTAGAGGCGGACCAATTCCATGGCCTCCACGCTCTCCTGACCTCAACCCTCTTTACTTTCATTTATGGGGGCATTTGAAAGCTCTTGTCTACGCAACCCCGGTACCAAATGTAGAGACTCTTCGTGCCCGTATTGTGGACGGCTGTGATACAATACGCCATACTCCAGGGCTGCATCAGCGCATCAGGGATTCCATGCGACGGAGGGTGGATGCATGTATCCTCGCTAACGGAGGACATTTTGAACATTTCCTGTAACAAAGTGTTTGACGTCACGCTGGTACGTTCTTTTGCTGTGTGTTTCCATTCCATGATTAATGTGATTTGAAGAGAAGTAATAAAATGAGCTCTAACATGGAAAGTAAGCGTTTCCGGACACATGTCGATATAACATATTTTCTTCCTTTGTGTGTGAGGAATGTTTCCTGAAAGTTTGGCCGTACCTTTTTTGTAACATCCTGTATATCTTGAGTGTAGCATTGTATGGAAGTAGACGTGGACGATAACAGTTCAGATAAGGGGAGAACAGATTTTGAAGTTTGGTGCTACATATGAATGCTGTAGATTAAATGCGTAGATCTTGTAACCAATAAGAAGGTACTGAATAAAATTGGGGAGAAAAGAAATTTGTGGTATAACTTGATTAGAAGAAGGGATCGGTTGAGAGGACACATACTGAGACACCAAGGTTTCATCAATTTGGTACTGAAGTGAAGTGTGCAGGGAAAAAGTCGTAGACGGAGACCGAGAGACGATTACAGTAAGCAGGTTCAAAAGGATATATGATGCAATAGTTACTCGGAGATAAAGAGGCTTTCGCCGGATAGAGTGGCGTGGAGAAGTACATAAAATCACTCTTCAGACTGAAGACGTCAACGATACAAAACAACTGTGCTAAAAAGGTCTGCTCTCTTCATCAATAACCTCACCTTTAGGCCGGTGATAAAAAAATGCAAAAAGTAAAGTTGTGTTTTTGATTAGCCTTGTTTCCGTCCATGACTTATAACCTCGTCTGCAAAAAGTCATTAATTCGAAAGCATGGAGCATTAAAGAGTTAAATGTGAAGTGGAGCATGCATAATAAAGAACAGTATCTTTTGCGTTTCCTAAGTACGCTAATGAATCTTTGAAACTTAAGACGTGTCTGTGCTTAGACTTATGTTGGTACTTAATGTACGTAACTAGTATGTAGCTTCATTGAAATATTTCCTAAGACGTACATATTCCATGTTTACTTATCAGTCTTATTTCCATTGACTGAATGAACTGACAATGTCGACGGGCGTTGTGAACATAACAAAAAGTCACCTGACTCTCTCTTTTTGGTCCTCATTGTAGAGCGAAATTAGCAAGTTGGGGACGCAAGAGACGGTCACCGCCAAGGGACTGAGGCACTAATTGGCGCGCAGTGAGGAGTCGCGGCCGGCCAGAGTGGCCGAGCGGTTCTAGGCGCTACAGTCTGGAATCGCGCGACCGCTACGGTCGCCGGTTCGAATCCTGCCTCGGGCATGGATGTGTGTGATGTCCTTAGGTTGGTTAGGTTTAAGTAGTTCTAAGTTCTAGGGGACTGATGACCACAGAAGTTAAGTCTCATAGTGCTCAGAGCCATTTGAACCATTTTGAGGAGTCGCGGCAAGCCAGTGGGCGAAAGAGAAACGTTGTTCAGAAAAGAGTGGCGCAGCGGTAAGAATACACCAGTGGAACCATGTGGCTGTTCTCGAAACTTAACAGTTCCAGCATGTGTTGGCACGTCCCTTAAATTCATCGGCTGGTCGCCTACGGCACCGCACTGCAGCTTTTTTGGTTTTCGTCACCAACCCGTTCAAGAACTCATCCCGGTACCTTTATGTACGGAACCATTCTTAGGGTTCCGTCACGTCTATCGCTAAAAAAAAGGAACCCTAATAGGATCACTTTATTGTCCTTCTGTCTGTCTGTGAAGGCACAACTTGAAATTCATATCAAATGAGAAGGTTTACGGTCCGTTGTCGGTCTAAAGAATGTAAGTTTCTAAGTCAATGCAGTCAAAAGACACGATCATTTATGCAACATATTTTGATATTCGCAAACTCACTCGTGACAAACTATAGACGAAGTATGTAATACATAGTTACACTGAGTTGACAAAAGTCATGGGATACCTCCTAACATCGTGTCGGACCTCCTTTGGCCAGTCATGTGCAGCAACTCGACGTGGCATAGACTCAACAAGTCGTTGGAAGTCCCCTGCAGAAGTACTGAGCCATGTTGCTTCTGTAGCTGTCCATAATTGCGAAAGTGTTGCCGATGCAAGATTTTGTGCATGAGCTGACCTCTCGATTATGTTCCACAAATGTTTGATGGGCGATCTGAGTGGCCAAATCATTCGCTCGAAGTGTCCAAAACATTCTTCAAATCGATCGCGAACAATTGTGGCCCAGTGACACTGCGGACTGTCATTCACAAAGTTTCCACCGTCATTTAGAAACGTGAAGTTCCTGAATGACTGCAAATGATCACCAAGTAGATGAACATAATCATTTCCAGTCAATGATCGGCTCAGTTTGACCAGAGGACCCAATCCATCCCATGTAAACACAGTCCACACCATTATGGAGCCACCACCAGCTCACACAGTTCCTTGTTGGCAACCTGGATCCATGGCTTTGTGGCGTCACTCGAACCCTAGTATCAACTCTTACCAAGTGAAATCGCGACTCAGCTGATCTGGTCACGGTTTTCCAGATGTCAAGGGACCAGTCGATATAATCAAGAGCCCAGGAGAGTCGCTGTAGGCAATGTGTGCACAAGCACTCGAGACTGTCGTCTGCTGCCGTAGCACATTATCGCAAAATTCTCTGCACTGTTCCAACAGATACGTTCGTCATACGTCTCACATTCATTTCTGCAATTATTTCACGCAGTGTTGCTTGTCTGTTAGCACTGACAATACGCAAACGCCAGTGCTCTCGGTAGTTAAGTGAAGGCTGTCGGCCACAGCGTTGTCTGGGTTGTCCGTGGCGAGAGGTAATGTTCGACGTTTGGTATTCTCGGCACACCCTTGACACTGTGGATCTCAGAACGCTGAATTTCCTAACAACTTCCGAAATGGAATGTCTGATGCGTCTAACTCCGACTACTATTCCACTTCACTGTCCGTTAATTCCCGTGGTGCTACAATAATCACGTAGGAAATCCTTTCACAACAATCACCTGAGCACAGATGACAGCTTCACCATTTTTTTTTCTTTATTGATATTCAGTTCCCCCCGAAGGGGGCGGGCTGGCAGCAGCTTACTACGCTGCTCTACAGCCTACAGACTTTTGTTTAAAAAAGGAAGAAGAAAGAAACAAGGAAAAACTGGCGATAAAATGGTGATTTGAAGTGTAAAATGGCGTAAAAATGCGGAAAGTTAAAACAGAAAGCAAAAGGGGTTGGCAATGTTGATAAAATACACAGGAATCAGACAAGTAACACAGTAGACACACAATTAAAAAACATGGCGACAGTCTGGTTTCTGTTCGCAAGTGACAAAAAAAAAAGCACACCCAGCGACAGTATGATGGCTGTTCGCAACACTTCCCAAAAGACACAACACGGAGCACGCACTGGAAAAACACACTGTAAAACACTGCACGAAAAAGGCGGCACAAAGATGGCACTCCCGATCCAAGGCAGATGGTGGGGGGGGGGGGACCTGGAGTAGGGGGAAAAACAAGGAGGGAGGAGAGGAAAAAACGAAAAGGGGGGGGGGAACCAAGGAGGGAGAGGACTAATAAAGGGGGAGAAGGGCAGATGCGAGACGGAATGAGAGGAGGCAGAGGAGGGAAATGTAAAAGGACTCGGGGGAGAGAAGGGGGCAAAGAGAGGGGAGGTGTGGAAGAAAGAGGATGCAAGGAGGGGGAGAGGGAGCCCGGGAAAAGGACAGAGGAAAGGAGGGGGAGTGAGGATCAGAGTTGATAGGAGGGATAAATGGAGGGAGAGATGGCATCATCTGGGAGGGGGAGATGATGGAAGCCACCTTGGGAAAGGAGATGTAGGGTGTAGAGATGGTGGGCAGGGGGGACACAACGGTGAAGACGTGGCAGCGGGCGGGGAGAACAGCTTCACCAATGAACTGAGCTTTTATACCTTGTGTACGTGGTACTACCGCCATCTATATGTGTGCATATCACATTCCGGTCACTTTCTCACCTCACCGTAAGTTTCTGGCGGAATCCACAGTTAGAAATAACTTGAAGTCGGGACAAAGTGACCCCCTCTTGAGGCTTAGGCCGGACGTGCCATGTCAGCGCTAAAAATCGGTAGTGCTGGAGACCCTTGGTCGCCAGCCGACATTTGAGGCAGCTCATCTGCAGGTGCCAAAACTCTCTTTTTCGTTGCTGTGTTAGTGCAATTCGACACAAAGCTTCTCGTTCGCAAATTGTAAGGCCGTAAAACGGGTCCCTATTATTTTTAAGTAAATTAAAAGCTATGGACTGAGAAGCTAATTTCTTGGTGCAGCAAGAATTTTGAACTTCGACTTCGTACACTCACCGTTAAGCGTTACGCCAGCGCCGTATGGGGAGCATACGAGCGAGCTAGCTGCACCAGGGAGACCCCTACCGGCAACCACATGAACCAGCTACTGACAGCTGGCAGCAAGGTTGACTTCTAGTTTTGATGCGTACTTTAAAATTCACTCTAAGTTTCTATCGTCATTCACGTAGAATATACGGTATAGTTTTGTGAAATTAGATGAATCCGTTAATGATATTTTCACGCGGTCACTATTTGCAAAAGCTCTAAAACAGTTCTGTGTTTGCATCGTCTCCAGTTTGAAGTGGCGTGTGCCTAGTTGCCGTTATACAGCAGCCCAGCAGCCATAACAAATGTGGCTTATGACTCGCCTCACGAAAATGCTTCGTGGCACGCTTTTCTTTGCCGTAGGAGCTAACGTCCAGGAGAGGTGCATATAATTAGAGACGGCAGGCCAGCACACAACTCCCTGACTGCCTTTGGACTACAAGAAGTTGCCGCCGTCGTCGGTTGGCTCGTTACCCAATTACGGCGTGCACAAGAGCCGCTGCATTTACGTAATTAAGGGCCGCTTGCCGAGCAGCGCCGAACTGACGCCGGCACACGTCACTCTCGAAACACTCGTCAGTCCCACTATTCTCTTCCTCTCCCCAACCTACTTCCCCCCACCATTTCTCTCTCTCTCTCTCTCTCTCCCTCTCTCTCTCTCTCTCTCCAAGCCACAGGCCCGTCCCAAGCACTCATTCCCTCACCCCTTGCCTCTGCGTAATTGTGCTGTATTTGCATGATCTCCAATTTACTGGAGCCACCGCAAAAACCGAAAGAGCCGCAACCGGACGCAGGAAACCCATTACACGCTGGAAGGCGGCGCGACGAGTACTCGAATCGGGTGACGCAGTTGGGGAAGGGTGATGTTCTGGTGTTGGAGGGGGGGGGGGGGGAGGAGACATGGAGTGCCAAATTTCATTCTGTCTTCTTGCTGGACAGCTAGTACCTCTCTCCCCTTCGCTCAAGAGCATTGTGTATGTGTGTGTGCGTGTATTGTTTGACTGCACGCCTGCTTCAGGGGTTAGAAGGAATGGACTCGTAAGTGTAAGTGCTTGAAGAAATTTGTGTGTGTAGAGGGTGGGGTGGGGAAAAGCAGAGAAAGAGAGAGAGACAGACAGGCACACACACACACACACACACACACACACATACAGACAGACAGAGAGAGAGAGCGAGAAAGAGGGAAAGGGAGAGGGAGAGAAGAGAAGGGAAGCGAATATAACGCTCTCTAGTGTAACGGCACAGTCTGCGACAGAGGAGCACAGCGGGCTGACGTTCCTTAGCAATTTAACGACAGTGTATCGACCCTGTTCATTTCCACTCACAGCAGCGTGTATGTGTCCATTACATTTTCATATGGTTTTTCTTCTCGTATGCTGACAGATACATGGAGGACAAAGCGCCAGCACCTTTATTAGACTGCTTACTAACATTACTACTAATTTCAAGTATATTTAAGCTAATAAGACAATACCAATACATTTATTTATTTCATTCTTCGTTACTGTGTACTTCAGAAGTGGCACCTGTCAGAGACAAGTCGAACTACTTATACCATTTTTTGGCCATATGGAGTTGTTACACAGCATACTCGGCATACAAAGCTGGGAGCCTACATCATGTAATTCAAAATGTGATATTTAAGAATAAAAAAAGCAATTTAACTAGGTTCATATAGCTATTTGTCTTAGAGAGGACACACTGGATCGACTGAGAGTTAAGATTTTTAAGAAGATTTCTTTATTTAGATATTCCTTTCCGAGTTCTCATTACGTCCAACTGAAGTAATATGTGCCTCGTCAAATGTAATAATTTATATGTAATCCGAGCATGCACAGCTTTCAATTATTTGTTTTTCCGTAAATGCTAAAGTTAATAATTTATTCAGGTATTTCTCCTGGTCAGAATTAAGTTGGCTAGCGTTTGGAGCGCTTCACGCAACTCTGAGGAAAGACAAAGTGTTCATTAAGTGTTAATGGAATCGCCACTGAAAGTAAATATTACATACGCGAAACTGTTGATCTCTAATTCCTTGTTTGTGGTCTGGACAATGAAACAATAAAAAAGTATGATTTTAGAGACTTGATATCGTAGCGTTTTTTAAAATTGAATCTGGTAAGTAAGAGCTCATTAATGTTCCAGTTTCCTTGTGGTGAATTTTTTGTTGAATAAATAATAACGCCATCACCAGCCATTAATCCAAATTGCCATGTTGCGTTACGTAATAAATATTAATTTAACTCCTTAGAGAACGTTCATGAGGAAGTATAAGAAAGACCGACTTTTCAAAGCTAAAGTTCCATTCTGAAGATCGAGAATATATTCTTTTCTGTCATTCAACTAAAATGTTAACCGAGAGTTACCTGTCTTTTTCAATTTGGTTGTTATACGAAGAATGCAGACAGCGTTTCGAATACTTCACTATATTTCTTTCAAATTATTATAGACCACTAACAGTTTCTCACAGTACAGATTTTTATGTCACGGAAAGCAATTTTGATTGTTATTACTACTGAGTAGGTGAACTTAACAGTTATTCCGAACCTTCATGCAGTACTTTCATATGGCGGCTGGCGTAATGACGAAAGGAGAGTGTATATAGCAGAGGCCTCCTTGCATCACGAAATTCCTCAACAAAAAGAAAAAAAGAAGTACGGAACCTATAGCTTTAAGTTACGGTTCGCTTCAAAATAATAGTGAGTTGTTTTACTCCTTGACAATTTTCTTTTGCCAGCAGTGCCTGTCAGCTGTAAAAAGTTATCCGGTTTTTTAATCCAAGTTTCTATCGCCATCCCTAAAGATAATTGATTCTCTGCAAAGCAAGAGTATGTCTGCCAACTCATTCTGAGGCATTTCTAACCACTACTTTGAAGTCGTAAGCGTGTCTCGCGGCAGTAATAGTCAGATGGACAAGTGAGGATGGTTAATGGAGAATTGCTATGTCCAGCAACAGGTAATTGCCGTCTCGCGGATAACAGGCACCATGGAATAGGGGTTGCAGTTTATATTTGGCGTATGACCTGCTGTAGCTGACTCCTCGGTACGTCGAGCGTACCACACACACACACACACACACACACACACAGTATCTCGAGAGATGTATCGAATACATAGGTGCTCCTGCAGGCTATTCACTTCCCAGACGAATCCTGATTGATTTCGGAAGTAGATATGGTTTCAAGTGATACTTGGAGCACATTATTTTTTAACTGCGTTAAGGTGTGATAATTTGCGAGGAATCTAATGCTGTGTTCTTATTCTTCTTTTTCATTTCACGGTGAGGGCAAAATACCTGTTCCGGCTTCATACTCAGACTTGTTCCCATCCTCTCTGTGGTCTTCAAAAGCCTGTTGGTTCTTTAAATCAGTACTCTCTGTTATCTAAAAGAAGTCTCCTCTCATCCATTCCGTTAGTATGAAATCCATTCCTCTGTATTTAACTCTTTCGTTCCTTATGTTTACTTACCTCGTTCAGCATAGAATTCATCTGAATTTTCGCAGAAATCTCATTTCGATGTTTATATATTGTTAAAATTTGTCTGTAAGGGCACGCACGACTCACTCTCGTATTTTATTTTATAATCGGTACCATCATTATGTTATAAATACACTCCTGGAAATGGAAAAAAGAACACATTGACACCGGTGTGTCAGACCCACCATACTTGCTCCGGACACTGCGAGAGGCCTGTACAAGCAATGATCACACGCACGGCACAGCGGACACACCAGGAACCGCGGTGTTGGCCGTCGAATGGCGCTAGCTGCGCAGCATTTGTGCACCGCCGCCGTCAGTGTCAGCCAGTTTGCCGTGGCATACGGAGCTCCATCGCAGTCTTTAACACTGGTAGCATGCCGCGACAGCGTGGACGTGAACCGTATGTGCAGTTGACGGACTTTGAGCGAGGGCGTATAGTGAGCATGCGGGAGGCCGGGTAGACGTACCGCCGAATTGCTCAACACGTGGGGCGTGAGGTCTCCACAGTACATCGATGTTGTCGCCAGTGGTCGGCGGAAGGTGCACGTGCCCGTCGACCTGGGACCGGACCGCAGCGACGCACGGATGCACGCCAAGACCGTAGGATCCTACGCAGTGCCGTAGGGGACCGCACCGCCACTTCCCAGCAAATTAGGGACACTGTTGCTCCTGGGGTATCGGCGAGGACCATTCGCAACCGTCTCCATGAAGCTGGGCTACGGTCCCGCACACCGTTAGGCCGTCTTCCGCTCACGCCCCAACATCGTGCAGCCCGCCTCCAGTGGTGTCGCGACAGGCGTGAATGGAGGGACGAATGGAGACGTGTCGTCTTCAGCGATGAGAGTCGCTTCTGCCTTGGTGCCAATGATGGTCGTATGCGTGTTTGGCGCCGTGCAGGTGAGCGCCACATTGAGGACTGCATACGACCGAGGCACACAGGGCCAACACCCGGCATCATGGTGTGGGGAGCGATCTCCTACACTGGCCGTACACCACTGGTGATCGTCGAGGGGACACTGAATAGTGCACGGTACATCCAAACCGTCATCGAACCCATCGTTCTACCATTCCTAGACCGGCAAGGGAACTTGCTGTTCCAACAGGACAATGCACGTCCGCATGTATCCCGTGCCACCCAACGTGCTCTAGAAGGTGTAAGTCAACTACCCTGGCCAGCAAGATCTCCGGATCTGTCCCCCATTGAGCATGTTTGGGACTGGATGAAGCGTCGTCTCACGCGGTCTGCACGTCCAGCACGAACGCTGGTCCAACTGAGGCGCCAGGTGGAAATGGCATGGCAAGCCGTTCCACAGGACTACATCCAGCATCTCTACGATCGTCTCCATGGGAGAATAGCAGCCTGCATTGCTGCGAAAGGTGGATATACACTGTACTAGTGCCGACATTGTGCATGCTCTGTTGCCTGTGTCTATGTGCCTGTGGTTCTGTCAGTGTGATCATGTGATGTATCTGACCCCAGGAATGTGTCAATAAATTTTCCCCTTCCTGGGACAATGAATTCACGGTGTTCTTATTTCAATTTCCAGGAGTGTATTTTCATCTTGTACCTTTTCTGTCTTCCTAGTCATCGTCCTGCTGATGGTCCAGAAGCGCTGCACCTTTAATTTTACGTTTCTCCTCTTGATGTGTTGGCAGAAGAGCCAACACCGTGTTGCTAGAGGAGGCCGAAATGCACGCGTTTAAGCTCACGCAGACTGGCGTGAGGTCTGGAACAAGGTAAAGTAATTATAGTAGCCAAAAATAGTACATAGCTTCTGGAATACTTAACTTTAATCCATAACTGGAGAACATCGCTCTTGATGATACATAATTACAATCTCAATATAAACTGGTAATGGCGCCTTGCTAGGTCGTAGCAAATGACGTAGCTGAAGGCTATGCTAACTATCGTCTCGGTAAATGAGAGCGTATTTGTCATTGATCCATCTCTGGCAAAGTCTGCTGTACAACTGGGGCGAGTAGTAGGAAGTGTCTCTAGACCTGCCGTGTGGCGGCGCTCGGTCTGCAATCACTGATAGTGGAGACACGCGGGTGCGACGTATACTAACGGACCGCGGCCGATTTAAAGGCTACCACCTAGCAAGTGTGGTGTCTGGCGGTGACACCACACCTCTTGCTGCAACTTATGCCAGCACCTGTGTAGGAGTGGTGCGATATCTCTTCAGTACTAGTGTCACGGATAATTATCATAGACTTAATAGTTAATTACCTTGGAAACCACTCACTTTGAATTATGAGAATAATATATCAAGATCGTACACTCTTCCAATTTTACAATATGTTTTAAGTTATACACGGATTCTCAAATATGGTCTCGTGTTTCATGTATATTAGTAGTGTCGTCAGCGCATAAAAGGTGATTCTCTTGTATTATTTATCACATCGTTTTTGCTAGGCTTTAATCTGTTTCTTCCATTCTTTCACGAAATATGGCAAGTATGTACCAAACAGTGGGTAATATTATGTACCTTGTCGTATTACATATGTCGTTTTTAAAGTGGTATCCGTACTCTATTCTATGTTAAGAACAATGTATTTGCTCACATAAATATTTTTTTTTAAATCTGAATGAGATGGGGCGAGGGGGGAGGGGGAGGTGGTGTATCCCTCTCTAATTTATTGTATCATATCCTACGGTCGTCAGTAGAAAAATCAAAATTGCCATTTTACGGTTCGGAGCATGAAATGTTAGATCTCTTAATAGAGCAGGTAAGTTAGAAGACTTAAAAACGGATATGGATAAGTTGCAGTTAGATACACTGAGAATCAGTGAAGTTTGGTAGTAGATGGGACAAGAATCTGGTCAGAAAAGTACAGGGCTATAAATAAAAAATAAAATACGTGTAATACAACAGTAGGTCTAACAATGAATAAGAAATTAATACCACGGATAAGTTATCATAAACAGCACAGTGATTACTTTATCATAGCCAAGATAGACACGAAGCCAACACCCAACGCAGTAGTAAAGTTTATAAGCCAACTACCACCACAGATAAAGAGAGTGAGTACATGTATGATGAGATGAAAGTAATTATTCAGGCAGGACAGTTGCGGGAGAGGAACATTTAATAATGGTACGGGACTGGAATTCGATAGAAAAAAAAAAAGGTTGGGGGAAAAGAATGAAAGAGGAAACCACTTGGAAAGACTTAATTTAATCATCGTTAAAACTTGGTTTCAGAATCATGACGGAAGCAGTATACCTGTTACAGACCTGGAGACGCCAGAAGGTTCCAGACTGATTGACAGAAATATCGTAACTGTGTTTTAAACTGGTAAACATTTTCAGATGCAGATGTGGAGTCTAACCACAACTCATTGGTTATGAACTGTACATTAGAACTGAAGAAATCGCAAAAAGGTAGGAAACTAAGGAACTTTGACAAATTGAAATAATCAGTGGTTGTCAGGAGTTTCAGGGATAGCATTAGGCACCGAATGACTAAACAGGCGAAGGGAGGAAAATCGAAGACGAATTGGTAGCTTTGAGAGCAGAATTAAGAAAGGCAACAGAGCATGAAATAGGTAAAAGGACTGTGCCTAATAGAAGTTCTTTGATATCACAGGAGATATTGAATTTGTTTGATGAACGAAGTAAATATAAAAATGCAGTAAATCAAGCAGGCAAAACGGAATATAGACGTGTCAAAAATGAAATTTGTCTGAAAGTGCAAAAGGACTTAGCAGGAATGGATAGAGGACAAATGGAAGCATATATACCTAGGGGAAAGTTAAATATCGCTTATGGGAAAAAGTAGAATGTCTTTGGAGAAAATAGAAGCAGTAGTATGAATAGCAAGAGTTCAGATGGAAAACCCGTACCAAGCAAAGAAGGGAAAGCTCAAACGTGGAGGGAGTATACAGGGTGAATCAGCTGCCTCTACCGCTGTCGTTTTATGCAACCCACAATGTTATAGCTGACCTTCATAAACCACGCGCGAGCTTTTCTCGCTCACTAGATGCAAACTATTAGTGTTGCGGAAAAAATGAACAGGGCCTTTTTATAAGACATTTAATGAAGGTAATTTTTGTTTTCCAATACGTTCTCGCTAGAGGCCGTAGTTTTGGAGTTACTCTAGGAAAACGTACAAAAGGTACCTTCCAACGCACTTCAACTCCCATGTTCAGGGATCTGGTATGTTGTTTATAGAAAACCCTCCTACCGCTGTACAAATATTTGCAACTGCACGAATTATCTCCCACGTTCGATCTTTCCCGGTCTTCATTGACAGACCTACGCCACTGGCTTAGTCTAACACTTAAAAATTGTAAAACTATAAATTTTACCTAACAATTTTGCAAATTTTAAGACCATAAATAATTTCATTTTTGCATTCGTTACATCTTCTGACTGCGAAGCTAAGAGTTAAGTTTGGGTTGAAGTGTAAACGTATTAACTTTTAGCGTAACGTTTAAAGAATATTTCATTCATTGCCTCGCGGGCACGTTTAAATTAATAATGTTAACGAAGTAGCCATATGCACTTGTGGCGTAATAGCCTAATCAACAGATACCAAGAAAGGTCCAATATCGGGGATAGTTTCTGTAGTCGGAAATATTTGTACAAAAGTAGGAGGAAGTGCCACGAACAGCATACTAGAAATACTGACTGGTGAGGCATGAGAGTGGGGTTGAGGTACATTTAAATGTCACTTTTGTACGTTTTTCTTAAATGACTCTAAAACTGTGGACTCCAACTAAAAGTTATCCTAGGACATCAGTTTGTGCTTAGCGAACAATAGATATGACAATCTCGCGTGTGGTTTATGAAGACCAGCTATAACATTGCGGGGTGCATAAAACGACAGCTTTAGGGGCAGCTGAATCACCCTCTATCAAGGGATTGTACATGGGAACGGAACTAGAGGTCATTATTATACAGGGGGTAGAAGACCTAGATGAAAATGGGGTGATAAATAATGATACTGCAAGAAAAATTTGGCGGAACGACAAATTAAGGCCCCCGGAGTAGAAGACGTGCTGCCAGAACTGTTGATGTCTTTGGGAAAGCCAGCCATGGCAAAACTACACCACATGGTGAAGTACCCTCAGACTTCAAGAATAATGTAAGAATTTCGATTCCAAGAAAAGCAGGTGTTGACGGGTGTGTACATTACCGAAACATTAGTTTAATACGTCGTAGCTGCAAAATACTGATTCGAATTATTTACAGAGTTCAAAAACTGGTAGTCGGCGACCTCGGCGAAGATAAGTTTGGATTCCTGAGAAAAGCAGAACACGTGATGCGACACAGACCGTACGGCTAATCTCAGAAGACAGGTTAACGAATGCCACCTAGTTTATAGTAATTGTAGACCTAGAAAAAGCTTTCGACAATATTGAGTGAAATACACTGTTTGAAATTTTGGACGTAGCAAGGGTAAAATACAGGGCGTACAAGGTTATTTATAACTTGTACAGAAACCAGAAGACACTTATAAAAGCCGAAGTGCATGAAATGGAACCAGTGGTTGACAAGGCAATGAGACAGGGTTGTATGTGGGCTATTCAAGTGTTATTCAATCATGACATTGAGCAAGCAGTACGGGAAAACAAAGAAAAACTTGGAGAACGATTTAAAGTTCAGGAGGAAGAGACAAAAACATCTGACGGTCACCGATGGCATTTTCATTCAGTCAGAGAAATTAATGAACATAGAAGAGCAGTTGAACGCAATCGACAGTGTCTCGAAAGGATGATACAAGATGACCAACAGAAGCATAAAAAACAGATAGCTGAATGTAGTACAATTAAATTAGGCGATGCTGAGGGAATTACATTAGGAAATGAGACACTAAAAGTAGTTGATGAGTTTTCATATTTGGGCAGCAAAATAACTAATGATGACTGAAGAAGAGAGGATATAAAATTTACACTGACAATGGCTAGAAACTCTTTCGTCAAGAACAAAGATTTGTTAACATTGAACATATAGGGTGTTTCAGGAGGAATTTTTAATATTCAGGGTAGTGATAGCAACAATAATCCGAAGAAAAAGCTTCATATTGGCATATGTCTCATTCCGAATGATTTCTGAGAGAACACGTTTAACTGATATTTATATTCAGTATTATTTAGTAGACCGTCAGGTACACATATGAATAACAATGTGGTTTTACGAAGTATCAATTGAAAAATACATATTTTTAAGACATTCACCTCTAAGCATTACCATACACGTCACATTACAGCTGTGGTACAGTTCAAAGTAAATGAGTTGCTTTTGCTGCACAGGTTATTGAACTACTCGTTCAGAACAGAAATAGGAACTTCGAAGACTACCTGTTCCATGCAATGTGCTGAAAACTTCGGCAGACACTCTGTTATCAGGAATTCCACTTGTCGAAAAGCGCCGACTGCATTCTTCGACACCAGCAGAAGCGTTACCACCGTAGAAGCTATAAACATACGCCATATGTGCACGTCCTTCATTAGTGTAGATGTGTGGCGTTTTAGCCAGCGCGTGTAGAAACGCAGATTAACCGATGCTTATCTCTGAAACACTATGAATCCCTCGCAATACTTCACTCCCAATACACCATGGACAACTGCACGTTCAGCTGGCTGGTTTAATGACAGAAAGATATCCCGATCGAAGAGGCTGAAAGCAACGAGGTAGGGTTGGGCTACAACACAACGTCGAAGAGGTCGTGTGGGTAAGACACATGCTTGTACGTCACAGGCTCAAACATCAGTGGGCATTAAATGTGTTCTGTCTCGGAAACCATTCGGAGAAGGGCATATGTCCATATGAACTTGTTTGCTTCAGATGATCCTTCCTATGATTACCTTCACTAGTGGAAATCCCTACTGTAGCACCCTTTATGTTCAGTGTAAACAAATTTCTGTTCTTGATAAACGCTTTTCTAGCTACTGCCAATCTACTTTTTATATCCTCTCTGCTTCGGTCATCATCGGTTATTTTATTGCTCAGATAGCAAAACTGATCTACCACTCTTAGTACTTCATGTCCTACTCTGATTCAACGGCATCGACTGATATAATGCGCCTACGTTCACTAGCATTTATTTAGTTCATCTTATATCGTTCATTTGGGACACTGTCCATCCGTTCAACAAGTTTTTCGCTGCGAATAAGGGTTCCTGTCATATCCATGAATATGACCATTACTTCTGGGACATCCAGTATATTTAAGTGCTGCGAGGTTTTTTTCGGAGATGTTTGTCTGGAGTGTAGCCTTGTGTGGAACTAAAACGGGGACAATAAACCGTTCAGACAAGAAGGGACAGGATCTTTAAAATGGTGCCACAGATGAATTCTGAAGATTGGATGGGTAGATCAGGGAAGTAATGTGAATTTCTCTGTATTGGGGCGTCCAGTAAGTAACGCAAGACTTTTTCTTTTTTTGGAAAGTAGGTTAGTTCAAAATGTTGTCATCTTCTGCTGTCGCACAGTGCAAACTAAAGGCAAAATTGCAGTCTTTTCATTCCCTCTGTTGAAAGGAGTATACCGGGGCACCAGAATAAGATAAGAATACTAATAAATTAAAATGAAACTAGTATACTACAAACGATGAATGTCTCTATTAAGCTCGATAATGTTGATCGCTGTCTGTGCGCGACCACAGAACCAAAGATATTGGTTTACTGGAGTAAGAGAGCGCTGGGCGCTCAGCTGTAGGTAGCTGTCTGTGGGGGAAAGATGGTGGAGTAGGCAGTCTTTGGGGTGTGCTGTGTGAAGCCAACAAGTGTTAGATTAATAAAGGTAAATCAGTATTTTTGAACATGGAAGCAGAAGCCTTCATCAGTCAAGGTAAGGATGTTAAATAGCTATAATTTCCGTTTTTTCCAGCGCGTTAGTATAGAAGAGTTGGCTGATAATTTGTAATTGATGGGTAACCCCAGAATGTATGTAAACCGTTTTGATAAAAAGGCTAGTTAGATATTTCACTTTGTAATGTTTTTAAGATTTGTTAACAGAGCTATATTTAATTTGATGATTTGCATTTGTGTTGGATTAATGAAGTTATATAATACTTTCTGTTTAATTCTCGTTGTTTGTAATCAATTGTGGGTAATGTTACTTCAATTGTCAGATGTTTTTGAAAAGCCAAACTTGACTAGCAATGAAATTTTGCTAAAAAAGTCAGTGTTAGTAATTCACCATCAGCAGTACCGCCTCTCTGTCCAGGTCATATGTTTTTTAATGAAGCTGAATTTTTTAAAATGTTCTCGTTTATCAGCAAAAAGAATTTCATGTGCATTTCAAGTATTATGGCCAGCATTGGACACTTCTGAGCCTGTAGCTAGCATTCAAATTTTTGTGAGAGACCTGAATGTATCGCGTTACTCCGTTGTTGCTTTAGAGGTAAGACAATTTCATTTATTTGTTATGTGCAGAGGGACCAAAGTTATCAGTTTTGATCAGGGACAGATGATACAGTGCCTAAGGGGCTGAACGTATTTTGCAGTGACTGTATTTCTTTATTGGTATTGGGAGTTACACTGCCCAATCAATTCGTGTAAAGTTTGGCTAACAATAGCACAGAGTAAGCACACCACTTGCACTTACAACACTCAACACGACAATTCGATTTATTGTGATATTTATATTAAAAAATGTTACACTGTGATTAAAATCATGGTATATACGAAGACAGTAACTTGTTCTCGAAAGAACAGCTACTGTTTATGACCGTGCAGCTTTTTCCTGGAATAAATGATAACTAACTCACAACCTCAGCTGCCTCACCTGTCGGTAATGAGTTTTTGAATTTATAGTGTGGTGTGGAGAAAAAACGGTCAGTGAGAAATGATGGTCACTGGAGAACGATGGTCAGTGGAGAATGACGTTCAATGGAGAATAATTATTAAAGGACGCAAATTTTTAATGCTGTGAGTTGAAATTTAATAATAAGGTAGATGAGGAAATATTTGACCACTATTAACCTGCATACTATTGGATGGAGAATGATTATGAGTTGAGAATAATGGTGTACTTACAGTTTTAAGATCCAGTAGCTGACAGACTCCAGTAGCTGACACCTCCAGTAGCTGAAATGTTCCTGAATAGATGACACTACTTCTCTGATATATACACCTCTGTCAATTTCCAGGTAATAACATTATAATATTTGTGAGTGAATGAAAGGAATTCAGTTTTCCTCAGCGGTTCACATTCCTCTAATTTACAGACGTCTGCAAATTTTCAAGTAATGTATTTCAGTGGGTATTAGAGAATACTGTTTTCCCTTACGTTTGCACTCCGCAACAGTAGAAGATGACAATGTTTTGAACTGTAAGATGACGTTAATAACCTAGCATGGGGTCACTATGTTGTTTGATATTGCATAAGTTTTTACTTGGCAATAACAATGTTTACTTTGTTAATTCTCGTTGACAAGTGCACTTTAGACCGTCAGTTAGATCAACAGTAGCACTCATGTGTGTTTTGCAACCAAATTTATGTATTTAGATGAATTTAATGTGTGCTTATAAGCTTGAATTAAGCTCATCTCTTAACATGTATTTTAATTCAATAGTGTCAGTGTACAGACTGTGTGAATTTAGTAAGTAATGCAGGCAGTTTACATGCAGAAACGTTTAATTTAAAGATTCATTGTCGTTGCAAAATTGTTACAGCAATCAACCTCTGCTCGTGGACATGTGCTGCTTAAGCTGTAAGTGTATATCAGTAGTGTTAATATGCAAGCTGTATGTATTTTAATAGGTAAAACAGACAATATAGATTTGAAAATATTTAATTCGAAAACCAACTATGCTCGCGTAGAATGCCTTGCATATAATCTTATTTTACTGTAAATTTCGAATTGTCGTAATCTGTAATTATATTTGCATGCAAATTACGTGTGTTTTGATAAATAAGTTTATTTCGAGATATTGATTCTGTCTTCAACTTCGGCAATGTTTCGCCTCTGTCACCGTCTTTGGCTCTGTTCTGTACAAAATATATATTCCTCAGGATTACTGCAGGTTAAGTGGTACACCACATTAAAAATACCATCTGCCTTCCTTGTCAAAACTGTCTTTGTATTAGTGTTGTGTTTTGATCCGTCTCTTATGTCTAACACACCAGCTGGAATAGTTGGTCAAGGCTAGCTCTTCCATGGTACTAGTAGTTCTGGCAGAATGTCATCTTCTCCACAGACCTTGTTTCGCCCTAGTTTTCTCTGTGCTCTGCCAACTTCTTTGTGCAATTATCATATATCCCATATCATCTTTATCTACATTCTCTTCCCTTTCTGTAATATTGCCTTCAGGATCATTTTCCTTGTTTAGGTGTCCCAAATAAACTCTTTGCGCCTTTGAGCATGCCCTTCTTTGTCCAGTACTGGTATTCCATCTGTGCTCTTGGTATGCGTACAGCTACATCTCTTTTCTACAAAGGGATGTTCAGTTTTCCTATACATGGTATCTAGCTTTCCCCTAGTTGTATATGCTTCTATAGCCTTGCATTTGTCACTTAGCCATTCGGGGTTAGCCATTTTGTACTTCTCGTCAATCTCATTTTTTAGATGTTTGTATTCAACTACTTCATCTACTGAATTTTATATTTTCTCCTTTCATTAATTAAGTGCAACAGTGTCACATCTAATGATTTACACAAGGCATTATCCTCTGCTGACTTCACTGTTTCAACTTTCAAAGCAACTCGTTCGACTTCTGCTTTATTCCTTTCCCCTGATGTAGTAAGTTGTTGCCTAATGCTCCCTCTGAAACTCTCAGCAACCTCTGATTCTTTCAACGAATCGAGGTCCCATGTCCTGAATTTCCAATTGTTTTGGAAGTTCTTTAGTTTTAGTCTGAAGTCTGTAACCAATAAATTGTGGCCAGACTCAACGTTTGCCCCTAGAAATATCTTACAGTTGTTTTCAGCAACTATGTTTTTCTAACTTGCTAATCACATTGAATAAACGAATGTTTTGGTTTTAACTGCTTATGGAGAGTATGCGCTACACTTGTTCTCCTGTGCCATACCAAATGCTATGTAGTTTCCAACGACATTTACAAATTAAAATCGCAGCTGACAATATTCTGTTTTATGCCACTCTATTTTATGCAACTCAATTAGAAATTATGTAATTTCTTTGTGTGTGTGTGTGTGTGTGTGTGTGTGTGTGTGTGTGTGTGTGTGTGTGTGTCATACATAACTTTGGTGATTGGGATACTTTAGCACATTGTGCAAAAATTCTAATCATCTGTATACTTTTGAGCACAAACAATATTTTGGTACTGGGGCTACATTATGTGTGGTTATTTCAGTTTAGTGGAGTGTGACAAGCTATTAACGATTGGAGGAGAGTGGAGCTGATAAAACAATATCTGGGCTACTTCAACCATATTGGGGTTTTGATTTCCCACTATCACAACTTGAATTTTGATTTGGTATTTCGTTTTAATGGCCCTTAAAATATTAGATTGTAATTATCTGGAGTAATATGGGAGAGAGAGGTAGAGAGAGGTGGTACAAAGCTTGACTGAGCTGATTTCACCATTTGGCTGTCTAAATTTCATGCCAACTTGGATTTTTTAATTTCCTGCAAGTGCCATCCTGCATTTTTAGAAGGGGTGATCAAACAATTTCCGTTCAAAGGTCCTGCAGTCCAGAATCAAATGGTTCAAATGCCTCTGAGCGCTATGGGACTTAACATCTGTGGTCATCAGTCCCCTAGAACGTAGAACTACTTAAACGTAACTAACCTAAGGACATCACACACATCCATGCCCGAGGCAGGATTCGAACCTGCGACCGTAGCAGTCTCGCGGTTCCGGACTGAGCGCCTAGAACCGCTAGACCACCGCGGCCGGCGTTCGAGAATCGGTATGTCAATCTGGCAAAATCGTCGTGAGCAATGAGGAAATTATCTGAGCGACACACTAGGTTAAAGATACCTGTCTGGTGAAGCACTGTGTCCGTCTGTATGAAGAAGTCTGTAATTGCCTGCTGCACATCGTCGTCGGACAGGAATCGGTGACCTTTCATCGTTGACCCTTCAAGGCCTTTTTTAAGGGACAGAATGCGTGATACTCGTATTGGGAGACATCAGGGTAGTGTGGCTATGCCTGCGTGTCTCCCATTTCAGTAGTTGAAACTTCTTCATTACGACATTTGCGACACAGGGACGTGCGTTATCTGAAACGTCACCCCTTGTCGCAGTTTTCTCAGATGTTTCACCACAATAGCGTATATCTTCTTCATTTTCCTGTGGATGTCTACCGGTGTTTGTCCTTCAGCAACAAAGGAAATCACGACAACATGTTGGTCCCG
Source organism: Schistocerca nitens (assembly GCF_023898315.1). Taxonomy (NCBI): domain Eukaryota; kingdom Metazoa; phylum Arthropoda; class Insecta; order Orthoptera; family Acrididae; genus Schistocerca; species Schistocerca nitens. Next base: position 587,035,237 of record NC_064615.1, on the reverse strand, counting down.
TCAGGACGCATTTGGTAATAACACCGACACAATTCTTTTCCACATTTACTGCACACATTTCAGAAAGATAGTTATGTCACCTACACGTCAGTGCTTATATACGCACATCGGAGTCGCTCTATGTCGCATATAAGCTACAGCAACGCCTTCAAACGAAAACTTTTTATCCCCCCCCCCCGCCCCTTATATGTTTTACGCTATTCACCACCATGAATTTTTAAAATTTTCCATTATCCGCAACTTTGTGTTTTTTTAGCTTTACCTCAGCCATCAGTGACTGCAGCGCCACTACCGTCACGACAGCTAGTGGAGGGAACTTGAGTTGTTGGTCAGAATGGTTGTAATTATCCTACTCTGCTAGTTGTCACTATTACGTATAAGATTGCTTTAAACTGTTAATTGTATGTGCACAATAACAAATAGAGACCTTCATGTTACCATTCGATATCTTTTTCTTTTTTCCGCGAACTGGTTGTTAATGTACTATGAAAGATATTGCCAGAGGTCCGAATTTTGAATCAATGTATTAATCTTAACAGTGAGTAACATAATGTGCGTGCACTGTTGGCCCACACTGGACAAAATCTTGCTCCTGTCACTTGATGCTCACTGTGCTAGGTTCTGAAACAAGGACCAATCTGAATGACACAGACTGCGGTTTTTAGGCAGTTTTCCTCAGTCATTTACGAAAATGTTGCGCTAGTCTCCAATCTCTCCTCCAGGAAATATGAATCACAGACAGTTACAGTAATACAATGAACAACATTTGTATGATTATTATTGAGATAGGTGTCAGTTGAATTGTCTATCATACCGCTGAGATGCTACAGACTCTATCTCCAATAACCTACAGAGATGGAGAGTGCCCCACAAGATCATCCAAATTTAAAAGAAACGAGGTTGTGCAATGGATAACCACTTATTGAATGAAAATTACTAGGAGCTGCCCAATTAAGCATGAAAGTATGGGTACCAACGTGCCGTGCACTTTACATGCCCAGGACTGGCTTTCATCAGAAAACACCTTTACAACTAGCGCAGTTCTCCCAAGGCAATCCTCCCTCTTCAACAGCAAGCTGAAAGCCGAAACGCTACTGAAATTACAAGATTCCTTAACATTACCGGAGGAAAAGAGATATAGAAATGACTAGAATTACAGTCAATCGCCGTGTATATTAAAGCTTGCACCACTTTTCATGCTGCATTGGATATATGACTTGTCTTACTACTCGGTCCGGCCGCGGTGGTCTAGCGATTCTAGGCGCTCAGTCCGGAACCGCACGACTGCTAAGGTCGCAGGTTCGAATCCTGCCTCGGGCATGGATGTGTGTGATGTCCATAGGTTAGTTAGGTTTAAGTAGGGGACTGATGACCATAAATGTTAAGTCCCATAGTGCTCAGAGCCATTTGAACCATCGTACTACTCGGGTCTGTAATTTAAATTATAAAACAGGGCACTGGACAATTTGGAAGTAAACTGCGATGCAATACTTACACAAGGAAATGGTCCAACGAAACCTATCTTGAAATATTTCACATGGGAAATGTTAGCTGCTAAGGCACACTGCAAGTATACATTTTTTTAAACGTTAAAGTTACTCAGGTTTGCCGCAGGAAAAACAGCTTGACGCAGCCGCGACAAGACAACATATCGCTGCGCAGTGCGAAGGTCAAAGTGCACACACGCGAATTTTAGGCACTTTAACCATGCCTGAAAGGTCCCAGATCATTAATTTTTTGAATAAGTTGCAGTTCATTTTACAGATGAAATTGTTACACAAGTGATTAGCAGAGGAAACAGAATCGAGGCAGTGTATGATATTTCATTACAGACTACTTCCATTAATCGGAACTTGAATTTGTCGACATGAAATATTTTATGTCAATTCCTGCAACACCATTGCTATGCTTGTTTTTGAGTAATGTATATTTTACTAACAATGAAACTGTTCCTTATTTATTCCCTGTGGCAGTCACAAAAAAGCGAAGCATCTATTGGATGACGAAAAGGAACATTTTTCTTACACAAAGTCCACCTGATAAAAGAAAAATTGATTCATTCACCACTTTACAGTAGCTACTAATCTTATTTAAACAGGATTAGAATGGAGAAAGAAAATGTTTTACACTGCTGAATCGCACTATTTGTTCCGTGCTGAATCTAATTTTTAATAACAGTCTTGATGTAGTCCTCATAAAGACAGAGGTGTCACTATGTACAAGCCAACAGTCCAACAAAAACAAGTGACTCTGTCTTTCTTTCATTCGAAATAGTAAAACACGGTTTGCACGAAGTTCATCCCCGAAATCTGAGTGTATTTATACACAGCATTGTAGGGGTAACAAGAAGCTAGGAATTTGTCTATACTATAGTTAATGACATCTCCTCTACACGTTTACTTGATGTAGATTTCGTAATTTTGACACTTCCTTTTCCATATAATTTTCTGAACGTGTTTAACCAGGTCGAAGAAGCTTGGAAAACAGTCATGTTAATCTCAGTTGTAGATTTCCCACGGTAACACTTCATTGATGCATGAGCAGTTCTAAATATTTCGAACACCTTATCTTTCAGTTTTACGAGTTTCAATTTGGCAGTTATTTCATACTGCGTTTTGTATTTCGTTCTGATTTTTCGAAACGACGCCGGCTTTGCACACAGCGTAACTTCAAGCGTTTTCTCGCTCCGTCATGTAACAAAAACTTTACTGCTTTTTCTTTGCCACCAAAAGACATTGTTCTCCAGGTTTTCTCTGGGCTAGGAAGGTACATTATTTTTGCTCTGGTCTATAACTAGTACAACAATCATCAATCGAACGTTAGCTCACAGAATCGTCAGAGTTATTTCCTCTTTCTTCCGACGCTCCCACAATTCCTAACGGAATGTCGACTTCATTTGAAAGAATGCCCGAATACCAGTAATAAATTATTGGTATGTAGGTCTTTGGGAGTAGTAGGTAATTTAGATTGCATAACACGGGCCTCATATTTTATCTTTGCAAAATAGAAAATTTTAATTGGATAACATATTACTATGAAACTCTGGAACCTGCACAAAGACAAATTCTACTAGCAAGCACATACAGGGTGTTTCAAAAATGACCGGTATATTTGAAACGGCAATAAAAACTAAACGAGCAGCGATAGAAATACACCGTTTGTTGCAATATGCTTGGGACAACAGTACATTTTCAGGCGGACAAACTTTCGAAATTACAGTAGTTACAATTTTCAACAACAGATGGCGCTGCAAGTGATGTGAAAGATATAGAAGACAACGCAGTCTGTGGGTGCGCCATTCTGTACGTCGTCTTTCTGCTGTAAGCGTGTGCTGTTCACAACGTGCAACTGTGCTGTGGACAACATGGTTTATTCCTTAGAACAGGGGATTTTTCTGGTGTTGGAATTCCACCGCCTAGAACACAGTGTTGTTGCAACAAGACGAAGTTTTCAACGGAGGTTTAATGTAACCAAAGGACCGAAAAGCGATACAATAAAGGATCTGTTTGAAAAATTTCAACGGACTGGGAACGTGACGGATGAACATGCTGGAAAAGTAGGGCGACCGCGTACGGCAACCACAGAGGGCAACGCGCAGCTAGTGCAGCAGGTGATCTAACAGCGGCCTCGGGTTTCCGTTCGCCGTGTTGCAGCTGCGGTCCAAATGACGCCAACGTCCACGTATCGTCTCATGCGCCAGAGTTTACACCTCTATCCATACAAAATTCAAACGCGGCAACCCCTCAGCGCCGCTACCATTGCTGCACGAGAGACATTCGCTAACGATATAGTGCACGGGATTGATGACGGCGATATGCATGTGGGCAGCATTTGGTTTACTGACGAAGCTTATTTTTACCTGGACGGCTTCGTCAATAAACAGAACTGGCGCATATGGGGAACCGAAAAGCCCCATGTTGCAGTCCCATCGTCCCTGCATCCTCAAAAAGTACTGGTCTGGGCCGCCATTTCTTCCAAAGGAATCATTGGCCCATTTTTCAGATCCGAAACGATTACTGCATCACGCTATCTGGACATTCTTCGTGAATATGTGGCGGTACAAACTGCCTTAGACGACACTGCGAACACCTCGTGGTTTATGCAAGATGGTGCCCGGCCACATCGCACGGCCGACGTCTTTAATTTCCTGAATGAATATTTCGATGATCGTGTGATTGCTTTGGGCTATCCGAAACATACAGGAGGCGGCGTGGATTGGCCTCCCTATTCGCCAGACATGAACCCCTGTGACTTCTTTCTGTGGGGACACTTGAAAGAGCAGGTGTACCGCCAGAATCCAGAAACAATTGAACAGTTGAAGCAGTACATCTCATCTGCATGGGAAGCCATTCCGCCAGACACGTTGTCAAAGGTTTCGGGTAATTTCATGCAGAGACTACGCCATATTATTGCTACGCATGGTGGATATGTGGAAAATATCGTACTATAGAGTTTCCCAGACCGCAGCGCCATCTGTTGTTGACAATTGTAACTACTGTAATTTCGAAAGTTTGTCTGCCTGAAAATGTACTGTTGTCCCAAGCATATTGCAACAAACGGTGTATTTCTATCGCTGCTCGTTTAGTTTTTATTACCGTTTCAAATATACCGGTCATTTTTGAAACACCCTGTACAAAGGAAAGACAAACAAAATTAATCCAGTTTTATCTCCATTGTTAACACTTAGCGGTACCGCAAAGGCAACTGCTAATAATGACGAATATAAAATCAGTTTCAAAATCGAGCAAGTACTAACTGAGAACAACTGTCTCAATGAAACGATCAGAGGAACTGTATTTCACTTTAAAAATTACGATCACATTGTGCCCTGTTACCTATTTACCGATGTGCCGTCAATGAAGGGTGTGTGCCTGCCGAGTTGCGCATGCGTTGGCTGTAACAGCTACGGCAGGAGTGTGCAATCCTACAGCCGCATGGCGAGATACGCATTTGGCGATTTTCAACACTTAAAAGAAATTTTCCAGTACGCTTCATAAGCTAAAATTCTGGTAATGCATTTCGTCTGGTGTATTCAGCCTATGTGAAAAATTTCAGGGTAGGTTCACCATGTCGGACTGGATCGTTTCCTTGTTACATCGACTGACGACTGTGGCGAGAGGAAGGTAAAATAAATTTATGAAATAATGAAAATAATGGTGCCCATAAGATGGGATAAACGCTAAGAGAAGAGAGGGTGAGCCCAAATTTCGCATATTAATCACGTTCGGATTCTGTATCTCACACATGCGAGTGGTAATAATACAGTTTTAATTATGTAATTAATTTATTGTTTTTTTGAAGGTGTATGCGTGCTATCCCGACACGCATTGAAATCCTCGCTCCACAGCACCGTAGCGCACCCATAGCCGAGCCAAAACAATATGCCACTGCTTAATGATAAGGTGGAATACCGAGCAGCTTTTTGTTTTCTGCATTTCAAGAGACAAGAGATGAAAGTCCTGGTGTTAAAAAGTCTGACGTATTACAATCGAAATGATAGCAAAACAAGTAGAAATTATTCATGGCTCAGTTTCCAACACCTTGCACGGCATTTTGAACATGTGTTAAGCGACTATTCACAATGGTTTAAAGAGCTCGCCAAAATGAGGCATCAGCGAAACTGCTACAGCTGTCTGCCGACCAGTCCATATGACTTGTTTGGCTGACTAATCACCATGGGCGAGTGCTTCTGGGTATATGAGTGTAACCCCGATACAGAGGAGCAAAGCAAGCAGTGGAAAGATGTGGATTCACCATCAACGGAAAAGACAAACACCCGACCACAGCAGTGAAGGTGATACTGACAAGGGAACCGCACGAAATTCCCCTCGCTGGCTTCCTTCATATTGACAAGGTGTGTAGGACATCATTAGGACTTTGGCTGATATTCATCTTCTATCCTCCTTTCAATATTCTGTCCATTACGTTCGACTGCTCTTCCAAGTCCTTTGCTGTCTCTGACAGAATTACAATGTCAGCGGCAAACCTGAAAATTTCTATTTCTACTCCCTGAACTTTAATTCCTATTTCAAATTTTTCTTTCGCTGCTTGCTCCGTATTCAACATATAATCTTGCTCAAATATATATATATATGTATATATGCTCCTAAAATATTCAACCTTGATCTAATTTATGGATAACATAGGTGGTAATATGGAACTCAGTCTCACTCCTTCTCAACCACTGCTCCTCTTAGAAGAGCAGAAGAGAAGTTGAATGGGATGGAGAGGGTCCTGAAAGAAGAATATAAGATGAACACCAACAAAAGCAAAACGAGGATAATTGAATGTAGTCTAATTAAACCAGATGATGCTGAGGGAATTAGATAAGTAAATAAGGCACTTAAAGTAGTAAATGAGTTTTGTTATTTGGGGGCCGGCCGAAGTGGCCGTGCGGTTAAAGGCGCTGCAGTCTGGAACCGCGAGTCCGCTACGGTCGCAGGTTCGAATCCTGCCTCGGGCATGGATGTTTGTGATGTCCTTAGGATAGTTAGGTTTAACTAGTTCTAAGTTCTAGGGGACTAATGACCTCAGCAGTTGAGTCCCATAGTGCTCAGAGCCATTTGAACCATTTTTTTGTTATTTGGGAAGCAAAATAACTGGCGACGGTCAAAGTAGGGGGAGGTTATGAAACATAGACTGTCAATGGCAAGAAAAGAGTTTCTGCAGTAGAGATATTTATTAACATAGAGTATATATTTAAGGGTCAGAAAGTCATTTGTGAAAGTATTTGTATGGAGTGTAGCCACGTATGGAAGTTAGACATGGACGATAAACAGTTTATACAAGAAGAGAATAGAAGCTTTTGAAATATGATGCTACAGAAAAGTGCTGACGATTAGATGGGTAGATCACGTAACTAACGAGAAGGCACGAAATAAAATAGGGGAGAAGAGAACTTTGTGGTACAACCTGACTAAAAGACCGAATCGGTTGATAGGACAAATTCTGAGACATCAAGGGACACCCAATCTAGTACTCGAGGGAAGTGTGGAGGGTAAAAATCGTAGAGGGAGACAGAGAGATGAGTACACTAAACAGATTCAGAAGGATGTAGGTTGCGGTAGGTACTGGGAGATGAGGAAGCTCGCACAGCATAGAGTAGCATGCAGAACTCCATCAAACCAGTCTTCAGACTAAAGACCACAAGAACAACAACAAAAGCAGATATTGTACCTTCCCCTGTTATCTATACCGATAATGGCATTATATCAAAAAACGGGGCATAAATGGTAGTATTTTTTAATTTCACTGACATAGAAGTTTACATTTTCTACACCGCAAAGGGACTGTATGTGACATACATAAATTTCAACTTCATACCTTTACTCATTTCAGAGAAAAAGGGGTATTAACAGTCGGACAGACAGACAGGCGGGCAACAAAATGATCCTATAATGGTCGCGTTTTTACCGCCTGTACCCTAAAAGTATTGTATCTACATATACGACAAGTAGAATATCTAATCTAACCTGTGGAGCACTGCACGAATCAGGATGATCCTGATGGTAGAAACATGGAAAACTATAACTATTGCGACATACAGCACGCATGATGAGCGACGAGTTTTCCCATGTGCATGATTTTTCAACATGTCTGTTGCAAAACAATGTTTGGTTACATTCATAAATGGTTCTCCGTCGTCACACACTTCAGTGGCGCACCATATGCACATCGAAACATATAGCACAATGTTGGTACAGATGGCTGATGCTGTACGATTGATTGAACTTTATGCAGTCTTCTCTCGAAGCTATTTCTCTGTTCTGCTGGATGATGTACTAGCAGTGTTATATTATTTTATAGGGCTCTTCATCAGCGGAGGACATTTGGGATGTATTATATTAATATTGCATGTTGGCAGAATAGCGTGGGAAAGAAAAAGTAGAAAGCTCTGGTAGCCAGATTCGATCCAAGGTCCTCACGGTTATGAAACTAACCGCTTACTCGCTCAGCTGTGGACTTCTTGAATGCTAGATATCAATCAAAGTACACGGAGCCTACAATTAAAGTTCCAGTTTCAAAACTCTGTAGAAAGAGAACCTCTGCTCAGAATGACATCAAATTTTAACAGCATAAGGACTGATTTCACTAAGTAAATAAATAAAACGAAAATTTGACCAATAGATGGCGTTGTAAGTGCTAGAACATGCACACCAATAGACGCGCAGCACACAGCTGTTCCTCAGTTTGAGTCCGGGACGCCCAACGTGAGTGTCATCAGGAAGGATCGGGTGCTGCTGGTAAAGCTCTTTTACGACAACGATGACTGTGTGCCAGTAGCCCTCCAGAAGTTCCGGACACTCAAGGGTATGAAAAAGAGCATTGATCCTATGTCTGCTAAGGGACTGAAGAAAATGATTACAAAATTGGAAAAGACAGGTTCTTTTGAAGTGCAATGTGCGAGAGGGATGAAATCAGTTGATGCGGCGTTTGTCGAAGATGCGGCCACAGTACTGCAGGAAGATTCGAGCTGTTATGTGCAAAAATGCAATGCACGGGGAACTGTCCGAACGGTGGACATACCTGCGAAACATTCTGCATTGCTATCAATATAAAATCACCCTTCTTCAGGAGTTGCTTCCTGTTAACCTACCAGGAAGACAAACATTCACTCTGAAATTTCTTCTTCGTATGTAAGTTGACAATGAATGGCTGTGGAACACTCTGTGGTCAAAAAAAAAAAAAAAAAAAGGTTCAAAGGCTCTGAGCACAATGGGACTTAAAATCTGTGGTCATCAGTCCCATAGGACTTAGAACTACTTGAACCTAACTAACCTAAGGACATCACACACATCTATGCCCAAGGCAGGATTCGAACCTGCGATCGTAGCGATCACGCGGTTCCAGACTGAAGCGCCTAGAACCGCACGGCCACACCTGCTGGCACTCTGTGGTCAGACGAAGTCCATTTCCATTTGCAAGAACATATCAATACGCAGAATTACAGAATATAGGCAACGAAAAACCCGCACTCACGTCAGTAGGTACCAGTTCATTCTGCAATGGTGACTGTGTGGTGCGAGGTGACGGCATTGTTTCCATAGAGCCGTATTTTTTCGAAGAGATGCGTCCTGTGGTGTTACCCATAGCGTTACTGATAAATGCTAAGGGATTATTTTTTCCACCGACGTCATTCCAACCCCTTAGTAGCGGGGATGTGTGGGTAGGATCATTTTATGCAAAATCATGCTCCTCCGCACATTGGACAGCCAGTGAAGCGGCTGACGCAGTGGCATTGCGGAAATGGCAGAATTATCAGCCTTCATTTCCCTACAGTCTGGCGGTATAGATCATCTTACCTTAATCTGTGTGATTGCTAGCTGTGGAGTTATCTGAAAGACGTTATGTTCTGAGCTCCAAGTACGAACGTACCTGAATTGAAAGGCACGCATTGAGCAACACATTCTGAGCCTAATCCCCGAGACCCTCCGGTTTGTTGTAGAACATGCTGTTTTTCGATTTCAGGTCGTGAAGGAAACGTTGGACAGCGTATTGAACACGTCTTGCGCCAGTCTCGCGACAGTTAAAAACCGATGCCATTTTACATTTTATGCACCCTCTGATCCCAGGACAATTACAAACCAATGTCAGCTTTCTGAGCGGTTTTTGGTCTCAGGACAGTTAAAAATCGATTTTTCTTATCCAATTTTTCTTATCCTATTAGTTTTGAGATGGCTGCTATGTGATACTTCGGCTCTTGGCGCGAGCAGTTCCCGGTAAAAGAATGAATTCAATAGTTTAGAGTCCATGCCTTGTTACTGCAAAAAGTCGGTTCTCTGATCTTAAATAAAATGTTCAATGTGTCTAAACCAGAAACGTCCATCTTGTCATTACTTCATCGCCTGTCAGCCATAATACCACTTCCCGCCACTCCGCCATTACGGATGACGTACCACCATTGATAATCAGGAAGTGTTGTCTCTTAAAAATACTACTGTTAGCTGGTATGACGGGAAGACAAATAAGGAGTGTTTAACGCAATGTCCTTATCTCAGGTGGCTTATTTAAGATTCGTAGTGCAGAGCTATTATCAGTTGACAATCTTGGTCAGATATTAA